>NC_040039.1:12100067-12186997 GCF_003713205.1 Coffea eugenioides
AAGAACGGATGATTATTTTTTTGCAATCTATTGATATTGAACTGTGGTTTATTGTGAGTGAAGGACCGCATGAAACTAACTTTCTTGATGCAGATACAGGGCTGCTTCGGCCAAAAATGAGAGCTGAAATGAATGCTCAAGACAGGACTAACCTCACATTGAATGCCAAGGCCATTAATGTTCTTTATAGTGCCTTAGATTCAAATGAATCAATTAGAGTGAAAGGCTGTAAATCAGCCAAAGAAATGTGGGATAAGTTAAGAGAAATCCATGAGGGTGGTGACAATGTGAGAGAACAGAGAAAGGCCATCTTGGTCACAAAGTATGAATCTTTTAAGATTGAACCTCTTGAGGATATTGACAAAATATTTTGCAGGTTCACTGACTTGATCAAAGATCTCGAGGTGTTGGGCAAAGAGTACACCTTGGGAGAGAAGAACAGAAAAATTCTCAATGCATTGGGCAAAGAATGGGAAAATAAAGTGACTGCAATAGAGGAGGCTAAAGACTTAAGTTGTGTGCCTATTGAATCTATCATTAACTCACTAACCTCTTATGAGTTAAAACTGAAATCTAAAGTGCAGGAGGAAGAGAATGCTAGAGCAAAAAGAAATATTGCTCTAAAGACTACTCAAAGTGAAGATGATCCAGCTCACTTGGATGATGAAGATTCGGATGGTGATGATAATGATCTTGCTCTCATCACAAGAGGTTTCAAAAGAATCTTGAATAAAAGGAAGTTCAGAAAGGGAGGACCTAGCAATCAACTCCAAAATTATTCATCAAATGCAAGGAACAAAGGAAAACAAGAATTCAACAAGAAGCAAGTGGACAAATGCTATGAATGTGGACAGCCTGGACACTATGCAAACGAATGCCCCATGAAGAAAATGAAAGATGGAAAAGCTGATCGAAAGCCAAGATTCAACAACTTCCAGATCACTTGGAATGAATGCAACTCTGAATGGGAAGTTGAAGAAGAGGAAGAATCAGCTCAAATGGCCTTCATGGCTATTGGAGATAATGAGGTAACTTCCGTACACTCTCAATCTGAAAGTGATGATGAAGAAGATGATGATCTTGAATCCTTTGTTGAAAAACTGCATAATGCTTTGAAGGAATCTTATGATAAGAACAAGCAGCTAAAACAGAAAATTGCTTTTCTCATTCATGAAAATGCTTGTCTCCTTCAACAAAATAAACAACTAAGGACTGACAATGAATGTCTTGTAAGAGCCGGATTTGATGTTCAGAATGAGCTTGACAGAAAGACAAATATTTGTAAATTGCTGAAGGAAAGACATGGTGATTTAAAAAGGAGAATGGACAATTTGGATGAGACTTTAAAAGCAAGAAAACAGGAGCTTATCAAAAGGAACATGTCACCTACACATCCTACTATTTTTCAAAGAACATTTGCACACAACAAAAATGCACATGGTTTCACAACATATAGAAAAGGTGGATTGAGATATGTCAAACCAGTACATGTTAAGGACTCTTCCATTATGTGTGGTTTTTGTTGTCAAAGAGGGCATTTGAAAAGCGATTGCTATGTGAAAAGAAATCTGAACAAAGGGATGAAATGCATGTGGTTAGTTAGATATAATGCTAACTATTATGGACCCAAAAATTAAAATGGGTACCAAATACTTTCTCTTTTCAGGAAAAATGCTCAAACAAGTCCAAATGGTTCATTGATAGCGGTTGTTCAAGGCATATGACCGGTGATCCCTCCTTGTTCATAAAGCTGAAATCAAGATCAAGTGGGAAAGTGACATTTGGTGATGATGTGAAAGCTAAAACAATTGGAATAGGTGATGTTGGTAAGGATGGTGAAACTTTTGTTCATAATGTGCTCTTAGTTGATAACTTGAGTTATAATTTGCTTAGTGTTAGTCAATTGTGTGATAAAGACTTGAATGTGTTGTTTAGAAAGCATGAATGCATTGTGCTTGATTCCAAATACAATGTTGTGTTCAAAGGTAAGAGGTTCAACGACATATATATTGTGGTTCTTGATAAAATTGATTCTTCTAGCTTAAAATGTCTTAAAGCTTCAATTGAAGATCCTTGGTTGTGGCATAGAAGACTTTGTCATTTTAACATGGAGTTACTAAAGGACATTTCGAAAAAGGAGCTAGTTAGAGGCTTGCCAAAAATCAGTTTTGAAAAGGATAAAATATGTGATGCATGTCAATTTGGAAAGCAAACAAAAGTTTCTTTTAAACCAAAGAAGTGTGTATCTACTTCCAAACCTTTAGAACTCTTGCATCTTGACTTATTTGGCCCTACTCAAATCTCTAGCTTGGGTGGTAAGAAATACTGTTTTGTGATTGTAGATGATTATTCTAGATACACTTGGGTAATATTTCTTGCTCATAAGGATGATGCATTCAAGAATTTCACTTCATTGTTTGCTAAAGTGCAAAATCTGTTTGGATTAAAAATTGTTAGAATTAGAAGTGATAATGGAACAGAATTCAAGTATTGTGGTTTTGCAGAATTTTGTGATCATAATGGCATAACTCATGAGTTTTCTATTGCAAGAACTCCACAGCAAAATGGTGTTGTAGAAAGGAAAAACAGAACTCTCCAAGAGGCTGCTAGAACTATGTTAAATGAATGTAGGTTGCCTAAATATCTTTGGGCTGAAGCGGTAAACACTGCATGTTATGTGATGAATAGAATTCTCTTGAGACCTATCTTAAAGAAAACTCCTTATGAGCTGATTTTTAATAAGAAACCTACAGTTGGTTATTTCAAAGTATTTGGTTGTAAATGTTTTATTTTGAATCTAAAGGAACATCTTGGTAAGTTTGATAAAAAATCTGATGAAGGAATATTTTTGGGGTATTGTGAAAATAAAAGAGGTTATAGTGTTTTTAATAGAAGGACTCTTGTGATTGAAGAAGCTATACATATAACATTTGATGAAACCAATGATGATAATTCCAAAAGTCCGTGTGAGGATGATGATGTAGGTGTTCGAGCAGGAATGGAAAAGCTGTCAATTGAAAATGAAGGAAGTTCTAAACCAGCAGGAACTGAAATGGAAAAAGAAGTTCATAATGATCAAGAAGAGGAAGATGAAGACAAAAATGATGATCCACTCAAAGATCTTCCCAAGGCTTGGAAATTCAGCCAAAATCATCCAAAAGAGCTTATAATTGGTGATCCATCCGAGAAGGTAAACACTCGATCCTCATCTAGAAAATTGATTGACAATTTTGCTTTAGTGTCTCTTTTTGAACCCAAAAATGTCAATGATGCTTTAAAGGATGAAAACTGGATTTTGGCAATGCAAGAGGAACTTAATCAATTTGAGAGGAATGAAGTTTGGACACTTGTTGATAGACCTCAAAATCAACCTATCATTGGCACAAAGTGGATTTTTAGAAATAAGTTAGATGATAAAGGTGTTGTTGTAAGAAATAAAGCCAGATTAGTTGCTAAAGGATATGCACAAGAAGAAGGAATTGATTTTGATGAAACATTTGCTCCCGTAGCAAGATTAGAATCTATTAGAATGCTTCTTGCATTTGCATGCTTTAAAGGCTTCAAATTGTTTCAAATGGATGTTAAAAGTGCTTTTTTAAATGGTTTTATTGATCAAGAAGTATATGTGGATCAACCCCCCGGTTTTGAAAATACAAAATTTCCAAGTCATGTGTTTAAACTATCTAAAGCTTTATATGGTCTAAAACAGGCTCCAAGAGCTTGGTATGAAAGACTAAGTGGTTTTTTGATCGAAAATGGTTTCAAAAGGGGTGTTGTGGACACCACATTTTTCACTAAGCAAGTGTTGAATGACCTTCTTATTATGCAAATATATGTTGATGATATTATTTTTGGTGCTACTAATGAGTATCTATGCAAGGATTTTTCCACCACTATGCAAAGTGAATTTGAAATGAGTATGATGGGAGAATTAAATTTCTTCCTTGGACTTCAAATTCATCAAGCTCTTGAGGGAATTTTTATAAATCAAGCAAAATATACCAAGGAGTTGCTGAAAAGGTTTGGCATGGAGGACTCAAAGCAAGTTGGAACTCCAATGTGCACTTCTACAAAGCTTGACAAAGATGAAGAAGGTAATCATGTGGATGAAAAGCATTATAGAGGTATGATCGGAAGCCTACTCTATTTAACCGCAAGTAGACCTGATATTATGTTTGCTGTTTGCTTGTGTGCTAGATTTCAATCTTGTCCAAAAGAATCACATTTGAATGCTGTAAAAAGGATTTTTAGGTATTTGAAAGGTACATTAGACTATGGTGTTTGGTATGCTAGATCTAATGAGTTTGCACTATATGGTTATTCGGATGCTGATTTTGGAGGTTGTCGTGTGGATAGAAAGAGTACTAGTGGAACTTGTCATTTTCTTGGAAATTGTTTAGTCTCTTGGTTTAGCAAAAAGCAAAATGCAATATCTTTGTCTACAACCGAAGCGGAATATATTGCCGCTAGTGCATGTTGTGCTCAACTTTTGTGGATGAAGCACACTTTGAATGATTTTGGATTGTTGTATGACTGCATGCCTGTATTCTGTGATAATACTAGTGCTATAAATTTGACCAAAAATCCTATTCATCATTCTAGGACAAAGCACATAGATATAAAGCATCACTTTATTCGTGATCTTGTTCAAAAAGGTGAAATATGTGTAAATTATGTTTGTTCTAAAGATCAATTTGCTGATATATTTACCAAAGCTCTGCCATTAGATCAGTTCATTCATCTAAGATCAAAATTAGGAATAATCGAAAAATCATCCTAAAATTTCTCAAAGTCTTCGGACGTCCGAAAGAAGATGAACGGACGTCCGATGATGTTCTTCAGCCATTTTCCAGAATTGCGCCTGTTCGGACGCAACTGTCGGACGCACAACTTCGTTCGGCCGTCCGACAGTGCAACGGCTCATTTTTTTTAAAACAACTTTCTTCTTCATTTGCTTCAGACTCTTCCCATTTTATTTCCTCTCGGACGAAAACCCTCTTGTCTCTCACTCTCAAATTCATATCGTTCTGAAGCCCTCATTCCCAAATTGACTCAAACAAAACTTTTCCTGATTGATTGCGATTCATTTCTCCTAATTATTTCATCGAATCGCAAAACATTTCGTAAATTCCCAAATTTCCCTCAAAACCCTACTTTCTCATAACCGCTCTGTCAAATCTTGTTCAAGGACTTTGTGTCCCAAAATTTCTGTGCGATTCACTTTCCTACTACTGTGTGTATCATTTGCATCTATCATTCCATACATTTCGCACAATGGTGAATCTAAGGGGAGGAAAAGTTACTGCCGGACGCAAGCATCCACTCAGGGATGAGGATGAGAGTCTTCCCACTGTCAAACGGACATCCAAACGCTTCAAAAGAGGAGCTATCAAGGGTCAAATGTCACGGCCTACACCACAACCCTCCTCTCAGCCTGAATCTGGACAGGGGACATCTTCTCAACCGACTCCGAAATCAGCCCCTCCTCCTACATTCTTTGATGATGCTGCGAAAGACAAATACTCCTGGATATCCCAGAAGGGTGTCATCCCTCAAAGAACTGTAAACCCCTCTGAATTTCGCTCCATAGGTTTAGAATCCATTCTGAGTCTATTTGCTTTCCAGAAATGGTCACATCTCATTTCTATGCCAAATGTCTACTATCCTGATATGTTGCATCAATTTTTTGCCAATCTTAGGAAAGGCACTGACCAAACTGAGATCATGTCCAGGGTAAATGGGGTAGACATACTCTTTGATTCTGATACTGTGAATTCCATTTTAAATACTACCATTGAACGTTTATACAAAGATAAGATTGCTAATTTCTTTTCCTATGAAGAGCTCCCTACTGCTGCAAATCATTTTGATGGGACAAAAATGTTAACCTATTTCAAAAAAAGTTTTTCCTCACCTGCTGATGCAAAATTGAATGATCTGGCTCCTGTGAATTTAATTGCTTTTTCTATCATTTCAAACCTGCTTGTGCCTACTGATGGCCATAGAACTGATGCAAACAAAATGGAGTTGTACCTCTTTTATTGTTTTCAAGAAAAAATTCGTATTGATTTTGGTTTTATCATGTGCAAGTTTTTACTTCGCTATGCCACTGATTCTCGCAGAAAATTATCTTATGGAAAGTTTCTTCAAAAGATTTTTGAGTTTTACAAAGTCCCTATTCTAAGTGTTTGTCCTAAAGAAGCATCTTCTTATGCCTTTACAAAAGGGTATTTTGAAAGGAAAAATCTTGTTTTTAAAGATAATCTGTGGGCTTATAAGGGTGCATCATCTAGTGAACTTAGGTCTAAGGCTGCACATGATCCTTCATCTATTCCACTCACTCCCATTCATCCTAGGAAATCTGCCTCTAAGGCATCTTCCTCTTCCAGTGATGAAGTAATTGAGCTCCTTCGTGAACTCAAACAGCATGTTCTTCTTCTAGAACATGGTCTAATGCTCACTATGTCCTCTGAGCAACAAACTGCCTTCCTAGACAAAAAGAACCTCCTGTTTCCCCCCCCTGTTGTTGAGGAAGTTTCCCATGACAAAGAGTCACACCCCACTGATCCAAGTTCATCAATTCCGGATCCTGGTTCTTCAACCCCTGTGACTCCTCATGGCACCTCTACATCAGATAAAGGCAAGGCACCAGTTGAAGAGGCTGCTGAAGATGATGAAGAAACTGAAGAGGAGGATCTTGATCAATATCAGCTCTCTCGGAGGACACCTGGATCCACTTAGTTCATCATTTAGGACATTTGCATTTTGTTTGTCTCTTTTATGTTTTTGTGGTATTCAACAATGAATGTGTAATGTAATGGATATTTTAAGTTTCGTTTTGGATGTTTAAGTACTGTTTTGATGGATGTCTGAATATTTTGATGAATGATTGTCTATTCTGCTTATGTGAATGTAATGAATTTGTGGATTGTCTATTCTGATTGATGGTCTAAGTTTTGATGTGTGAACTTGTCTAAATTTGTGAATTTGTGGATGTGTTGATGTGATTGGTTGCCCGTTTGTGATGACAAAAAGGGGGAGATGATTGGATTGAGTGATGATTGATGATTGAGTGATGATTGATGATTGGTGATGTTGGCATGATTGATGATTGGTGATGTTAGGATATGTTGGATTGATTGTTTAAATTTGGATTGGCTGATATGCTTAATTGTTTAACTCGGATGGGCAGCCTTGTGAGGGGGAGTTTTCCAAAATTTTCAAATTTTGTGATTCACTAAAACAGGGGGAGTTCTTGTCTATTTTGAAAGGGGGAGTTTTCATTGCAATCATAAAATTTCATTTCAAACTTTTGTTTTGTCATCATCAAAAAGGGGGAGAATGTTATTCTTGGTTTTGATGATCACAAAAGTTCGTTTATACTGACCAAGATTGATCAGGCCTGATGGAACAAGGAAAGCATATGTTTGATTGACTCCAGTCTACGATGGGTTGGATGTGGCAAACAAGATTGAAATAATATAAACGAATTTAGTCATTGTTTTGTTCCGATCAAAGATACTGTCATTCTTGGTACTTTGAAATATTTATCTAACCTCCTTCAAATACAAGTGTTTTTGTCTATCCAAGAATCAGGTTCAAATATGTCATGAAATGCAAGACAACCAAAATGAGAAGCAAAAACAGGACAATCAGGTCGGACGGCCGAAAGGAAACTGTCGGACGTCCGGAAGGATCGGACGAACACCTCGGACGCATATCAACCAGATCGGACGTCCGAAAAATTCCAAGATAACTTGCTAGCTCTCGGCCTACGATCGGACGCTGTGCTGTCGGACGACAAAAATCTCATCGGACGTCCGAACTTCAACTTGGCGATTTTCGGACGTTTGGATCGGACGATGATTTGATCGTCGGACGTCCGAAAGCCCCAACGGCTAGCTGACCCTTCATCTGCCTTCTATCCGTTGGAAGCTTTAATGAAGCCCATTTTTGTTCCCCTTTAAAAGCAAGCTTTCTGAACGAAAGAAGAACTTTTGCACACTTTGTTTACAAGTTCTGAAGAGATATTTTAGCTAGAAAATAGTCTCAAAAGCAAGATTTGTTTTAAAGTGGTGTGAATTTCTGGTGAGCATTTCTTTTGTGATTGAAAGGATCTTTAGTGTAGCTTTGTTGAGGGTTTTCTGAGTGATTGTAAAACTTCTTAGCTTGACTAAGTGAGGCTTAGGGCAAGGAGGAAGTGCTCCCTCCATTGTACATCTAGTTGATCGTCTTCAATCAAAGAGAAGTTGTTCTTCCTAGTGTGTGGTCTTCAAGTTTGAGGATAGCTTGGTAGACACTTGGTTTGAATCCCCAATTTACTTTTCTGTTTAATAAAATTCTCATTGCTTGTCTATACTTGTGTTTCTGATCAATATTGCTCTTGTCTTCTAATCTACTTGGTTGATCATTACTAGAAAAGAAGGTAAATTTTCATTTAGCAAAAATTGCCTAAATCTGATTAAGATTTTGAATAACCCAATTCACCCCCCCTCTTGGTTGTCTTTGGGACTTACAATTGGTATCAGAGCTTGGTCTCCTTGAGATTAAGCTCTAACGGCTTGGAGTAAAGATGACAACCAGTCATGCTATGTTTGTTGAGGGGCAATCTGTTACTAGGCCTCCCATGTTCAGTGGCTCTAACTATGTTAGCTGGAAAGAACGAATGATTATCTTTTTGCAATCTATTGATATTGAACTGTGGTTTATTGTGAGTGAAGGACCGCATGAAGCTCTCTATAATGCCTCTGTAATAGATGAAGTCACTCATAGACCCAGATCAAAAACTAAAAATAAGTTGACTAGTGATGATAGAACCTACCTTACTTTGAATGCCAAAACTATGAATGTGTTGTATAGTATTTTATATTCAAATGAGTCTATTAGGGTCAAAAGTTGTAGGTCGGTCGGCTAAAGAGATTTTGGATAAATTGAGAGAAATCCATGAAAAAAGTGAGAATGTGAGAGAACAAAAGAAATTTATCCTAATTACCAAGTATGAATCATTTAAAATGGAATCTCATGAAAATATTGACAGGATGTATTGTAGATTCAATAATCTCATTAAGGACTGAGGGGTGCAGGAAAAGGAATATTTTCTCGGTGAGAAAAATAGAAAAATCTTGAATGCCTTGACCAAAAATTGGTAGAGTAAGGTAACTGCCTGTCGCGCCCCATTTTTTTTTATAAGAAAAATAAAAGATGAATTTTAGAAAAATGGCATTTGATTCAATTTTTGATTAAAAAATGAATTTTTTATTTAAAAGGAAAATGAAAAACATGTGGGTCTAAATGGGACTTGAAAATGTGACGATTTGACCCAAAATATAGTTTAAAAAGGGTTTTTTGAATGAAAAAAAATGGAGTCGCCACTTGGTATAGAGTTAAGGTGTACCAAATCACCTAAAAATGAATTTTTAAAGGAAAAAGTAGAAAACCCTTTTTAAACGACTCCAAGTCTACGAAAATCAGAGAAAAAGATTCGGGAGTCACATTTGAAGAAAGGGAAGGCAAGGATAAGAATCCAAGGCACCCTTTCAACCTAGCCAAGGCTAGTTGTGCGATTTAGTCAAAGATTTTCTTATTTTAACCTAAAAATTTATCACATTTGGATGTTCTATATGAATGCAAACCCTAGATTTAGGAGGGTATCGAAGGGTCGAAATGTATCTTCAAATCTTATTTGGTACCAATCACATTAATTATGACGCCCAATAAAGACTTTTCGAAGAAGTCACGAATAATACAAGTCATGAAACTCGAAAGAAAGGAAAAGTAAAGAAAACAATAATATACAAATGTGTATGACCTAAAGGAATGCATCATGTTGGGTACGGGGGACTAATGTTCGTTGGCTTTCAATGTTCCATTTAATAGAGGGAATACGAGCGTGCTAAGGCTAGAGAAGCCAAACTCGTCCATATCCCATATCCAAGGGGTTTTTCCTAATCTAATCAAGCAAATGTATTACCCTAGGTCTAATGCTTAGATGGCATGCAAGTCTAATGTCATGTTTCATACAAAGGGGTAAGTAATATACATATAAGGAAAAATATGGGGGAAGGTACATACGTATAAGAAGGGATGATAAAAGACCCTAAAAGTAAAAAATATGCATGAGAATGTAATGTAGTCATACAAACATGATATAGCGTAGGAGGTCCCTAAGGATCTAGCGTTGGACTAGCCCATATCTATGAATTCCTACTAGCATTGGACTAGTGAAAAATCGGAATGAAGGGCCACAACTAGCGTTGGACTAGTGTGGTGACGTCACGCATTCATTACAATCAAATAAATCATGTAAATTCTAATAAAGCAAATAAACACATAAATCACATATAGCACATAACACATAAGCATGGTGTCTAGATGCAAGACCCTAGGAAAGCGAGTAACACATAACACATAGGTATGCAAAAACACACAAGGCAAATAAAGCAAATAAAGCCCAAACTATTACATTCGGGGAACCCTACTACAATCTAAAAGGGGAAATAAAATAAATAATAAAAAGGAATACCTAACTATTACAAATTTGGCATTCAAGTGCCTTCCAAATGATCAAATTGAACTAAAATAAATATACAAAGCCAATAAAGCAAATGAATGAAATGAATAAAACATTCAAGAGGCATACAGTCAAACATGTAAAGTCATATAGGGAACGTAGGGTCACATAAAATAAGAAGTAAGGGATAGGGGGTACCTCCCTTGAAGTGGGGCTCTAACGGAATGAAATTACTTAGTTATCCTCCAAAATCAAAGAAAAGGTCAAGGTATCGCTTTAATGAACAAGTAATCACAAGAAATGAGAATAAGCATGAAATTCAAGGCATTTAAAGGAAGGTGAACAACCCACGTAAAGATTAAAACAAGTAGTGACTTAATTGCAAAACCTCAAAAAATTTGAGGGGCCAACTTGATTGATTTTTCAATTGTTTGGGCCATGGTGAAACAAGAGGAAACTTGGGGGGGTTAAAATGCAATTCTTGGAACATTTCCCATGCAAATTTCCATGCAAAGCTACGGAAGCATTGTCTGCAACAAAAACATTTCTAATGACAAGCATTCTGCAACTAAGAAAACACAGCCGCAAGTCATTTTCGCACGCCGCCTTCCACCTCAAGCACAACTTTGATCAAAAACTTTCAACCAACACATTTAAACATTAATCTAAAACCAGATAAACACAATTATCCCAAGCCAAACAAGAAAAAAACTTGGAAAAGACATCATGCAAATCTGGAACACTAAAGCTCCACTCTTTGGCTGCTAATGATGCTTCCTTCTGCAATTTTTCTGCTGCAACTTTGCAGCTCAACTCACGCAAACTTCACACCAAAAAGATGCACCAAACGCGCGAGTTTATCAACCCAAAACCAATAAAAGTCTCAACCCATTTAGCTAACACAAACTGGACAAGATTCTTGATTTGTCGAAAAAGAGAAAACATGCAACCACAAAAGAAAACATGAAACCAGAATCAAACAAATGTGAGCTCAGACTTTGGTTAGAACAGCTAAAATCCTAAAAATGAAAGCAGGCCACGGCTGCAACAGTTTTTAACTACTTGTTGCAGTCTAATGGTATGCCGCCCATTGCTAATTGAAATGGTAAGCAGGAATATACATGGCATCACCATCACCCAGCACGCCAAAGCAAAAGAAAAGCTAAGCCCAGCTAGTGTTTTCAGCAATCCAAACAAGTAAAAAAAAAATTCAACCCCAGAAATGAAATCTTCTTTGCAAAAACAAAACACGAAAGACCTTGACTGACTTCAAGTGCAACTACTACTTCAACCCTCTTTCACTAATTCGACTGCAATGAATTACAGACTAAGACTTCAACAAGTAAATCATCCCAAACCCAACCAAAGTTTGGTAGCCGTGCAAGCTAACAACATGAACATCTACGGAACTCTAACTCAAACACTTCGAGGAAGCAAAACTAAAGTCCAACCATGACAACAAACCAGATCCATTCAACAGGCTTTCTATCCATTTTTATTTTCATTAGCAAACGTATAGACCAGGTGGATCAGACTCCAGACAAACAACAAAAATTGGACACTTACTCCATTCAACACTGAAACTCAACATCAAAGTTACACAAACGACAATAAAAAAAAGAAGTGGAACGGCGATTAAAGAAACATTAGAACAGATTTTTCTCGAAACCTCATGCCATTTTCTGAGTTGTTTGCTCAAATGCATGAAAAACAGCCATAAACATCAACATCCCACATATTCATCAGATAAAACTTCTAGAAAAACCCATAAACTCATCATCCGGATTCAATACTAAACACCCAAAAGTACGAAAATCTGGGTTGGAGAAACAGCTTGCAAAACCAGATTTGTTTATGAAACTTTTTACAAATGGAATGGGTTTGTTGCTAACTACAAGAAACATGAGGTAATTTCTACACAAAAGGTCTCAATGATCCACATTAACGCAAAACCCAGATGCAAGGAGATAAGGCAAAGATCTGAACCAACCACGTATGAAAAAGAAAACACCGAAGGTAGAGAAAAACAAAACCATGAAACCAGAAAACCAATCAGCATAGAATGTAAATCTGAGTATATGTAAATGAAGAAAAGTGGAAAGAAAAGGTTACCTTGAAGATCTTAACACCGAATATGTGGAACCCGTGAGCGTTGAAGATGATCGTTCTCCACAGAAATCGAAAGGGGCTTGCTACTGGCTCTGATGAAGGCAACGCAAAAATCTGGAGTTTTCTGGGGTTTTTTTTTCCGCAACTTCCTTTGCCCAGATTTTCCTTTTCCTCTCCCGAAAATTTCTTCTCCCAATCACCCTTTTTGCTCTCGGTTATGCCTTCCAAGCTTTCTTCTTCTATTTCTTTGCTCTGTTTTTTCTTTCTCTTCCGACCGCTTCTCTCTTGCTCACTCCCCAAAACCCTCGCCGTTTCTCACAGCCGACCTCTCCTCTGTTTCTTTTTTTCTTTTTGCTTCCATCTTGCCCAGATTTTTCCTTTTCAGTCCCTTTTTGCCTTGTCCGCCACCCATCTTGTCTTTCCTCTCTGTTCTTTTTCGTTTCTTTTCCACCCCCCGCTGACTGTTATCCGATTTCCCTAGCTTTTCCTACCCAGCCGCCAACTATCCTCTCCCTATGTTTCTTGCCGTCTTTCTTTCCTTTTATAGGGGAACCATGACCCCCTAAACCCTCACCTCAAATGTGAGGATGAAGGGTTGGTTCCTCCCATATCCTCAGCCATCCGATTCATCAGAAAAATCACCCATGAAAATGATATCATTTCCCACGCTGCTGCATGCGCGGCTTCTTTTTTTTCACTTAATTAAACAACAATAATACAAAATAAAACTTAAATAAAATGTACAAAACTAGTAACAAAAAATAAAACAAAAAGCTAAGATTTTTCCTGTGTTGGATTAATGATTTTTCCTCTCTTTTTCTCTTTTTTTTTCTTTTAATAATAAACTTGCATAAAATAAAATCTAACAGAGATAATGCCCATTTTCGAGACCATTTTCCAGCAACTCTTTAACACTAAAAAAACCTATGAATATAAAAATAAAAATAATGCTATAAAATGCTAAAAGGTGCCTTAAAACAAAACGTAGATAATAGTTATTACTAAAAGCAAAAATAAAATACATAAGTTAAAAATTTGGTGTCTATAGTTTGCCCCTCTTTGTCTGAGTTTTGAAAAAAATTTGAGACAAAGAAGTAGACACCAAATACTTATCTGCGTTATTCAGCTGCGAATGATCGACTGATGGACGCTTTAGAAATGGGGACTGACCCTTTTGACAAAATTTTAAAATGGGACTGACCAAGACAAGAAATTTAAAACGGGACTGACCCGAACCAGGAAATTTAAAATCGGGACTGACCCGCAACAGAAAATTTAAAATCAAAACTGACCCGAGACAGGAAATTTAAATGGGACTGATCCGAACAGGAAATTTAAAATCGGAACTGACCCAAGACAGGAAATTTAAAATCGGGACTGACCCGAGACAGGAAATTTAAAATCGGGACTGAACCGAAACAGGAAATTTAAACGAGACTGACCCGAACAGAAATTTAAAATCGGGACTGACCCGAGACAGGAAATTTAAACGGGACTGACCCGAACAGGAAATTTAAAATCGGGACTGACCCGAGATAGGAAATTTAAAATTGGGACTGACCCGAGACAGGAAATTTAAACGGAACTGACCCGAACAGAAATTTAAAATCGGGACTGACCCCAAAACAGGAAATTTAAAATCGGGACTGACCCGAGACAAAAAATTTAAAATCGGGACTGACCCGAATAGGAAATTTAAAATCGGGACTGACCCGAAACAGAAAATTTAAACGGGACTGACCCGAACAGAAATTTGAAATCGAGACTGACCCGAGACAGAAAATTTAAAATCGGGACTGACCCGAATAGGAAATTTAAAATCGGGACTGACCCGAAACAGAAAATTTAAACGGGACTGACCCGAACAGAAATTTAAAATCGAGACTGACCCGAGACAGGAAATTTAAAATCGGGACTGACCCGAATAGGAAATTTGAAATCGGGACTGATCCGAGACAGAAAATTTAAACGGGACTGACCCGAATAGGAAATTTAAAATCGAGACTGACCCGAAACAGGAAATTTAAAATCGGGACAGACCCGAACAGAAATTTAAAATCGAAACTGACTCGAGACAGGAAATTTAAAATCGGGACTGACCCGAGACAGAGAATTTAAAATCGGGACTGACCCGAACAGGAAATTTAAAATTGGGACTGACCCGAGACAGGAAATTTAAACGGGACTGACCCGAACAGGAAATTTAAAATCGGAATGCACACTAGTGGGACTGACCCACGGCTAGTGGCAGTGTAGATGAAATGCTCTGACAATCGGTCAGTGGGATTAAACCCGAGCCTGCCGTGATGAAACTTGATTTGATTTTTGATTTTTTTGATTTTTTTGATTTTTTTTGATTTTTTTGATTTTTTTTCTTCTTTTTTTTGATTTTTTTGATTTGATTTTTCTTTTCTTTTTTTTTTTTGAGAATCTTTTCAAAAATAATTTGCCCCAGTATGATGAATTGGTCAGTGGGATTACACCCGAACCTGCCTTGGTTGCATTGACGGCATAAAGTCCAAACCCAACGGGATGTTGGCGGTACAAAATCCAGGCCCAATGTGATCTTCCTTTTTGTTCGACGAGCTATTTTCACAACAAACCACTTTGAGGCTTTCAATTTCTGACATTCCATTGAAGCAAACTTCTCTGTCTGGAATCAAGATTGTCAACTGCTCGTTGTTTCATTGTGCTTTCCCAAGGATGAACAGACCCAATTGTGCTTTTAGTAAATCGAACGATTATCACTCGCCCGAATCCCATGATTATAATCATAGACTGTGCAAAACCTTTGGCATGAAATGTCAGCCTTGGCCCTTTCAAATATCTCTGCTCCGGAGTTCGGTGTTGGCGAAAGCACTTAGTGCCTTTTTATTTTGTCTTGTGCTTCTTTCTTTCTTTTCTTCTCTTTCTTTTTTTTTCCAATTTTTCTATTTGGGAGAATCTTCTCAAACATAATTTGCCCCAATTTCCATCAATTATTGTGCAGCCGATCATTTGATCTGCGTTACAGCATGGTTGCTCCTCCTTAAGGCCTTGATTCGCAAGATTTTGACTTACGCTTCTTCATCGATTTCAAGCCATGAATTCCTGCACAAGGAGCTTACCAAAGTACAACATGCCCTTAAATTAATGCAACTACTACTTATGGAAAGAGCAGCGTAATTGATTCGAAAGTACGTTACTTGACTCTTGGGCGAAAACCTCAAATGTATTACAAAAAATTTTTGCCCCAGTGTGGGTCCATTTCATTGTAAAAATTTGTTTGGATGACTCTCCATTTATTTGAACAAAGGAAGAAACTATACTTCCTAACAGAAAATTTCATGATGAATTTCTCAAAATAATACCAAATTACAAAAGATTCCTTCCCTACTTTAGCATTGATGCTCAGGGTAATGGGTCACCACCTCTTGTTAGCTCATCTTTTAGGACTAATCAAGTGGGTATTATTTCTGCTTTTGAGATGACTAAGGAAAATTGGAGGTTAGGATCTATCTTATTCTTTTGCCCAATGGTATGTAATCCATTCAATATCACATTTTAGTGAAAACAAATAGTTTGTCACCCCTATTTCTTAAGAAAACTTAGTCAACATATAAGCTTTAAAAGCTTGTAACATATGGGTGGAAACGATAGCTAAATATGTAACAACAGGTTATAGCCTTATGATCCCGAATGATTGAGGGATTCCTCAGAAGCATAATCCTTACTTCGAGTTGTCATGAGGGATAAGTCAACGATGGACTTTATGTACTTGTAATGCAGATTGAAAATGATAGTTTAAAGCATAAGACTTTCAAGGACATTGCACCGTAGATCGCATTTTTCCAAAATTACCCCTATTTTGAACTTAAAGATCTTAGATTTGGTGACTTTCGTTATCACTTAACAGGGACTATCAAATCTTTTCCATTTCCTTTGCACTCATTTTTTCCTTTTCTTTTCTTTTCAAAGGTGCCCTGGTGAATTTTCAGAAGATGAGTACTATCAACTTCACAGCTAATCAATTCAGAAATACATTTAAAAAATTTCTTGGCATCAGTATAGGAGTATCACTTGCCAATTAGAAAATTTCTCGACAGAGATATTGCAAAGAACAGAAGTCAGGGCTTTCGGCTTTTGTAATGGGGTCAAGTGGGGTGCTTAGAAAAGTTAAAACTTGAAAGCGAATTTTCAATAATGGTTTAAATGATCTTTGATCGCATTATTGTGCCAACCCTATTTTTTAGGGTTAAATCCAGAACTTGCCCCAGTTTATTCTTAATTAAGGTTCTTCTTCTTTCATTTTTCTCTCCTTTTCTTTTTGGCCTTCTGCCATTCTTTTGAACTTTTCAAAATTTACCCCAGTTCATGTTCAACTGAGGTTCTCTTTTCTTTTTTTCCTTTTCTTGGCCTTTTGCCATTCCTTTGAAATTTTTAAAATTTGCCCTAGTTTGACTGAGATTCTCTTTTCTTCTTTTGTCTTTTGATTTTGTTGCCTTATCACTTTTCACCTTTTAAGACTTTTCTTCTTTTTCAACTCAAACTTGCCCCAGTGTAGGGTTTGCGATTCTCAGGGGTTATCAAACGAAGTAATTTATTCTGAAGGCTCAAAAGGAATAACTGGGGATAGAATATTTGATTGGAAAAGAAGAGAGTCTGACTTTTATTCCGTTCCTTACATTAACTCTGAAAGGAAAATTTTCATTGATGCGAAATTTCTTGCATGCATCTGAATCAATTAACCGAGAATGACTCCCGTTCATCCATATCTGTGAAACATAGAGGATCCGCCGGACAACTTTTCTTTCTCTTCTCTTTCTCTCCTTTCTTTTCTCTCTTTTCTTTTTCTTCAAAATTGAAGCCCAGGTAGAATCAAATTTTTCCATTTGGGGTTCTCTCTTTCTTTTAATTTTAGCATTTTGCTTTTCTCCTTTTTGGGAAAATTCTCCAATCTCCTTCCCCAATGTGGGGTGCGATCGTAAGTGCCTTGTGAAAAGAAAACACCGATTTTAGCTCAAATGAGGATGTAAGGGGTAAAACAGTGTTTAGGTTGTAGAAATGATGGCCAGAGCATCATTCTTGCGCTTCATGACAACCAAAATAACGAATTGCTCATTGAAAATCCATTCCCTTTTGATATTTGAAAATTTTCCAATGTAGAGTAGTGATCATTAAGACTCTTATTTGAAACGAAATTATTCTTTCAAAGGCTCAAATGGGAGAGCAAATGATAAAATCTGTATGGGTAGAGAAACGAACGCTCGAAGTATCATTCCAAATTTCCAAAATAAACAAGGATAATGCACATTTTTGCTTTCACTTAGATGTGAATTGAATATAATTAGACACAATGGACATTTTTCAAGCAAAGATTACCCCAATTTGTAATTTATGTGACTGATTTTATTTTGGGGTTTATAGAAGTGGGCAAAACAGGAATTGTACAGTGAAGGAGAAAATGTATCTCATTGGGGCCTTTTGAGTGACCGCTCACCTTTTTTTTTTTTGATTTTTTAAACTCTGAGCACTCTTATTGTATAGCTCGGATCACCAATTGAGTGTACGCAAGGATTTTAGAAAGCATACACTTGTGAATTTTCCGGTTAGAGGTTGAGGAAATCTCAATTTAGGTTTATTTCTTAAAATTCATCATGAAATCTCGAATGAGCAAAAGATTGAAATGTACATGAATACAATAATTATCCAAAAACTTTATTGCTGAAAAAGTTTAAAACAAAATTTCTTGTTCAATTATAATACAAATGAGAAGAGAAAAACTTCTAAAGAGCTCCACATATATACACTTTTTGTCTCCTTTTTCTTTTGGGCCAAAAATGTATTAACAAGTCAAATATACAGAATTTTCCTTTGAAAAACAAATATGAAATCTCTTAGAGGCTTTATCCTAACGCTTCCAAATAGATCCTTCATGTTTTCATCGTAGGGTCTGCCCAAGAATCAAGTAATACTTTTCACACTTTTTAGATAAAAAATTATTATCAGATATAGAAAAAATATTTTCACCTTATTGAAACATTTTTTTTTTTATGAATGCAGGAGAGGGGGAAAAATAAAAGAAAAAAATACCCAGAGTTAGTAGGCAAGACTATAAAATCGGTATGCATGTCCTATGGGGGAGCCCTTTTATGCCAAGGGTAGGCCTAGCATAAAAATGCAATCCTCTAGGGTATGCACTATACAATACCTGATGAATCCGATCAACTGATTGAGTGAAAATAATTTGAAAAAAGTTTGACCAATTGGAGTAAGAAGAGACATTTGTCCTAAAAATGAGGACAAAGTCCGAATGGATTGCTTTGTTTGGTCAACACATAAAATAATGTGTAAAAGAGATTGCAATGTCTCGATTAATTTATTCAGTGAACCTTAGACTTTAACCCTAAAGGGTAAAAAGCGGGTCAAATGGATAGGGTGAAATTGATGATTTATTCAAAGTCGACTGAATTGCACTAAAAAAGGTAGACTGGTCAGCTGAATTGAATGAAACTGAAGATCTCTTCAAAAACGACTCGATTGCCCTAAAAATGGGTAAACCAATCAAATGAATTGAATGAAATTGGTGATCTATTCAAAATCGACTAGATTGCCCTAAGAATTGGTAAACTAGTCAAATGATTTCTAAATCGACTATACTGCCCTAAAAATGAACAAATTGATAAAATGAATTGGATGAAATTAATGAATAAAATGGGCCAATGGAGGGAATTGAATTGACAGCTTATTTGAAAATCAATCTATCTACTGGTAGTTTCAAAAATATATTGCGATGCATTAGTCTATGAGCCTTCTAAAATCAAATTTTGGCCTCAATTTATTGTTTCAATAATGAGGAATTATTTGTGAATTTCTTCAAATTAATGTCCTTTAAGCAAGGAATTTTTACCAATTTTGATAAAATAGCCAAAAGGTGATTATTAGACGTTCATATTCCAAAGATCGCTCTTGAAAATGATCGGATCCTACCTTACCTCGTGCACTAGCCCTTTGGATAGTACAGGAAATATAAATGTGCAAGTCTCATTGGATTATATGTCCGAGACACAGGGCGGTTTAATCCTAGCACGGGATCCCCTAAATGGCATTCCCTCTAAGGTGGATGCATGATGCCAGTGTATTAAAATGAAATATGACCTAAGGAACCCTTTATACGCCAGGGTAGGCCTAAAATGATATGCTATTATTAATTTACGAATGAAATATACCAAAATTTCTAAACGTGCAAATAGACTATCTATAAGGGTAGGTCCTAAAAGAGGATCATGCCAGACCTCTTATTTCCTAACGTTTGTGAATGCAAAAGATAAGAAACAAGGAAACGTTAGTTCAACACATAATCACATAACACGTTGGACAATTAGATGATATAAAAAACAACAAAGACAAATAAGGAAAGAAGGGAGAGATCCCTCCCCTCATGCCTAGTATCCTTAATAGGGTAAGATCGACTCTACCTTAGGCAATTCTAATATGGATGCATGAGGTTTGGCTCACTAATGCATCTAGACTCGATAAGGCTTCGGCTCCCAAGCCTTCAGACCTAAAGACGAAGGGTCATCACTCCCAGGGCCTTCGGTCGGTGGCTCGAGTGATCCCTTAGGTAGTGCTATGGGCGCAGAGCACACCATCCGCCTACTCAAGGCAATCGATCCTAATCCTACAAGGAGGTGTGGGAAACGCCCACGAAAAAAGAAAAAAATAGGGTAAATAAAACTATGCATGCACGTATGAGGTGCTTTATTATTGAGGGGAGGGATTAAATACCATAAATGCGGACGGAGGTTCTAAGGCGACTGCCCCCCACCCAACAATGCAAGCGCGGGATAACATAAATAAATCATTCATCCATCCAATCAATCGTACGCAAATGGGTGAAGGAGTGAGTTGATACGTGCGAAATGCGAAAATCCTAAAAAAAAGAAAAAATGCAATCTTAAACATCCAAATGCGATATATGAAAAGGTTAAAAGAAGAAAAAGATTGACTAAATCAAATTTGCTCGGACTCTCTAAGTCCCCAGTGGAGTCGCCAGCTGTCGCGCCCCATTTTTTTTTATAAGAAAAATAAAAGACGAATTTTAGAAAAATGGCATTTGATTCAATTTTTGATTAAAAAATGAATTTTTGATTTAAAAGGAAAATGAAAAACATGTGGGTCTAAATGGGACTTGAAAATGCGACGATTTGACCCAAAATATAGTTTAAAAAGGATTTTTTGAATGAAAAAAAATGAAGTCGCCACTTGGTATAGAGTTAAGGTGTACCAAATCACCTAAAAATGAATTTTTAAAGGAAAAAGTAGAAAACCCTTTTTAAACGACTCCAAATCTACGAAAATCAGAGAAAAAGATTCGGGAGTCACATTTGAAGAAAGGGAAGGCAAGGATAAGAATCCAAGACACCCTTTCAACCTAGCCAAGGCTAGTTGCGCGATTTAGTCAAAAATTTTCTTATTTTAACCTAAAATTTATCACATTTGGATGTTCTATATGAATGCAAACCCTAAACTTAAAAGGGTATCGAAGGGTCGAAATGTATCTTCAAATCTTATTTGGTACCAATCACATTAATTGTGACGCCCAATAAAGACTCTTCGAAAAAGTCACGAATAATGCAAGTCATGAAACTCGAAAGAAAGGAAAAGTAAAGAAAACAATAATATACAAATGTGTATGACCTAAAGGGGGACTAATGTTCGTTGGCTTTCAATGTTCCCTTTAATAGAGGGAATACAAGCGTGCTAAGGCTAGAGAAGCCAAACTCGTCCATATCCCATATCCAAGGGGTTTTTCCTAGTCTAATCAAGCAAATGTATTACCCTAGGTCTAATGCTTAGATGGCATGCAAGTCTAATGTCATGTTTCATACAAAGGGGTAAGTAATATACATATAAGGAAAAATATGGGGAAAGGTATATACGTATAAGAAGGGATGATAAAAGACCCTAAAAGTAAAAAATATGCATGAGAATGTAATGTAGTCATACAAACATGATATAGCGTAGGAGGTCCCTAAGGGTCTAGCGTTGGACTAGCCCATATCTATGAATTCCTACTAGCATTGGACTAGTGAAAAATTGGAATGAAGGGCCACAACTAGCGTTGGACTAGTGTGGTGACGTCACGCATTCATTACAATCAAATAAATCATGTAAAGTCTAATAAAGCAAATAAACACATAAATCACATATAGCACATAACACATAAGCATGGTGTCTAGATGCAAGACCCTAGGAAAGCGAGTAACACAAAACACATAGGCATGCAAAAACACACAAGACAAATAAAGGAAATAAAGCCCTAACTATTACATTCGGGGAACCCTACTACAATCTAAAAGGGAAAATAAAATAAATAATAAAAAGGAATACCTAACTATTACAAATTTGGCATTCAAGTGCCTTCTAAATGATCAAATTGAACTAAAATAAATATACAAAGCCAATAAAGCAAATGAATGAAATGAATAAAACATTCAAGAGGCATACAGTCAAACATGTAAAGTCATATAGGGCACGTAGGGTCACATAAAGAGTAAGGGATAGGGGGTACCTCCCTTGAAGTGGGGCTCTAACGGAATGAAATTACTTAGTTATCCTCCAAAATCAAAGAAAAAGTCAAGGTATCGCTTTAATCAACAAGTAATCACAAGAAATGAGAATAAGCATGAAATTCAAGGCATTTAAAGGAAGGTGAACAACCCACGTAAAGATTAAAACAAGTAGTGACTTAATTGCAAAAACTAAAAAAATTTGAGGGGTCAACTTGATTGATTTTTCAATTGTTTGGGCCATGGTGAAACAAGAGGAAACTTGGGGGGTTAAAATGCAATTCTTGGAACATTTCCCATGCAAATTTCCATGCAAAGCTACGGAAGCATTGTCTGCAACAAAAACATTTCTAATGACAAGCATTCTGCAACTAAGAAAACACAGCCGCAAGTCATTTTCGCACGCCGCCTTCCACCTCAAGCACAACTTTGATCAAAAACTTTCAACCAACACATTTAAACCTTAATCTAAAACCAGATAAACACAATTATCCCAAGCCAAACAAGCAAAAAACTTGGAAAAGACATCATGCAAATCTGGAACACAAAAGCTCCAGTCTTTGGCTGCTAATGATGCTTCCTTCTGCAATTTTTCTGCTGCAACTTTGCAGCTCAACTCACGCAAACTTCACACCAAAAAGATGCACCAAACGCGCGAGTTTATCAACCCAAAACCAATAAAAGTCTCAACCCATTTAGCTAACACAAACTGGACAAGATTCTTGATTTGTCGAAAAAGAGAAAACATGCAACCACAAAAGAAAATATGAAACCAGAATCAAACAAATGTGAGCTCAGACTTTGGTTAGAACAGCTAAAATCCTAAAAATGAAAGCAGGCCACGGCTGCAACAGTTTTTAACTACTTGTTGCGGTCTAATGGTATGCCGCCCATTGCTAATTGAATTGGTAAGCAGGCATATACATGGCATCACCATCACCCAGCACGCCAAAGCAAAAGAAAAGCTAAGCCCAGCTAGTGTTTTCAGCAATCCAAACAAGTAAAAAAAAATTCAACCCCAGAAATGAAATCTTCTTTGCAAAAACAAAACACAGAAGACCTTGACTGACTTCAAGTGCAACTACTACTTCAACCCTCTTTCACTAATTCGACTGCAATGAATTACAGACTAAGACTTCAACAAGTAAATCATCCCAAACCCAACCAAAGTTTGGTAGCCGTGCAAGCTAACAACATGAACATCTACGGAACTCTAACTCAAACACTTCGAGGAAGCAAAACTAAAGTCCAACCATGACAACAAACCAGATCCATTCAACAGGCTTTCTATCCATTTTTATTTTCATTAGCAAACGTATAGACCAGGTGGATCAGACTCCAGACAAACAACAAAAATTGGACACTTACTCCATTCAACACTGAAACTCAACATCAAAGTTACACAAACGACAATAAAAAAAAGAAGTGGAACGGCGATTAAAGAAACATTAGAACAGATTTTTCTCGAAACCTCATGCCATTTTATGAGTTGTTTGCTCAAATGCATGAAAAACAGCCAAAAACATCAACATCCCATATATTCATCAGATAAAACTTCTAGAAAAACCCATAAACTCATCATCCGGATTCAATACTAAACACCCAAAAGTACGAAAATCTGGGTTGGAGAAACAGCTTGCAAAACCAGATTTGTTTATGAAACTTTTTACAAATGGAATGGGTTTGTTGCTAACTACAAGAAACATGAGGTAATTTCTACACAAAAGGTCTCAATGATCCACATTAACGCAAAACCCAGATGCAAGGAGATAGGGCAAAGATCTGAACCAACCACGTATGAAAAAGAAAACACCGAAGGTAGAGAAAAACAAAACCATGAAACCAGAAAACCAATCAGCATAGAATGTAAATCTGAGTATATGTAAGTGAAGGAAAGTGGAAAGAAAGGGTTACCTTGAAGATCTTAACACCGAATATGTGGAACCCGTGAGCGTTGAAGATGATCGTTCTCCACAGAAATCGAAAGGGGCTTGCTACTGGCTCTGATGAAGGCAACGCAAAAATCTGGAGTTTTCTGGGTTTTTTTTTCCGCAACTTCCTTTGCCCAGATTTTCCTTTTCCTCTCCCGAAAATTTCTTCTCCCAATCACCCTTTTTGCTCTCGGTTATGCCTTCCAAGCTTTCTTCTTCTATTTCCTTGCTCTGTTTTTTCTTTCTCTTCCGACCGCTTCTCTCTTGCTCACTCCCCAAACCCTCGCCGTTTCTCACAGCCGACCTCTCCTCTGTTTCTTTTTTTCTTTTTGCTTCCGTCTTGCCCAAATTTTTCTTTTTCAGTCCCTTTTTGCCTTGTCCGCCACCCATCTTGTCTTTCCTCTCTGTTCTTTTTCGTTTCTTTTCCACCCCCCACTGACTGTTATCCGATTTCCCTAGCTTTTCCTACCCAGCCGCCAACTATCCTCTCCCTATGTTTCTTGCCGTCTTTCTTTCCTTTTATAGGGGAACCATGACCCCCTAAACCCTCACCTCAAAGGTGAGGATGAAGGGTTGGTTCCTCCCCATATCCTCAGCCATCCGATTCATCAGAAAAATCACCCATGAAAATGATATCATTTCCCACGCTGCTACATGCGCGGCTTCTTTTTTTTCACTTAATTAAACAACAATAATACAAAATAAAACTTAAATAAAATGTACAAAACTTGTAACAAAAAATAAAACAAAAAGGTAAGATTTTTCCTGTGTTGGATTAATGATTTTTCCTCTCTTTTTCTCTTTTTTTTCTTTTAATAATAAACTTCCATAAAATAAAATCTAACAGAGATAATGCCCATTTTCGAGACCATTTTCCGGGAACTCTTTAACACTAAAAAAAACATATGAATTTAAAAATAAAAATAATGCTATAAAATGCTAAAAGGTGCCTTAAAACAAAAAATAGATAATAGTTATTACTAAAAGCAAAAATAAAATACATAAGTTAAAAATTTGGTGTTTACACTGCCATTAAAGAGACCAAAGATCTAAATTCTATACTTTTTGAATTTCTTATTAATTCTCTAATCTCTTATAAGCTGAACCTTAAATCCAAGGTACAAGAGGAAGAGGATGCAAAGTGAGAAGGAGCATTGCTCTAAAAGTATATCAAGATGAAGATGACTCGGCCTTCTTCGATGGAGATGATGCGAAAGTTGACGACAATGATCTTGCTCTTATCACAAGAAGTTTCAAAAGAATTCTCAACAAGAGAAAATCCAGAAAGGGAGGACCCAGCAATTCATCTTCAAATCAGTTCAACATTACAAGAAACAAAGGAAAGCAAGAGGCTAATAAAAAGCAAACTGACAAGTGTTTTGAGTGCGGCCAATTGGGACATTACATGAATGAGTGCCCAATGAAGAAGAAGAAAGAAGGAAATGTTGAACGAAAACCTAGATTCAACAACTTTCAAATCACTAGAAAATTCTATGCCTATTGAATCTCTTATTAATTCTCTAACCTCTTATGAGTTGAAACTTAAATCCAAGGTATAAAAAGAAAAGGATGCAAAGGTGAGAAGGAACATTGCTCTAAAAGCATTTCAAGATAAAGATGACTCGACCTCCTTAGATGGAGATGATGTGAAAGTTGACGACAATGATCTTGCTCTTATCATAAGAAGTTTCAAAAGAATCCTCAACAAGAGTAGATTCAGAAAAGGAGAATCCAGCAATTCATCTTCAAATCAGTTCAACATTGCAAGAAACAAAGGAAAACAATGGGCTAGTAAAAACAAGTTGACAAGTGCTTTGAGTGCGGCCAATTGAGACACTACATGAATGAGTACCCAATGAAGAAGAAGAAAGAAGGAAATGTTGAACAAAAACCTAGATTCAACAACTTTCAAATCACTAGGAAATTCTATGTCTATTGAATCTCTTATTAATTCTCTAATCTCTTATGAGTTGAAACTTAAATCCAAGGTATAAAAAGAAAAGGATGCAAAGGTGAGAAGGAACATTGCTCTAAAAGCATTTCAAGATAAAGATGACTCGACCTCCTTAGATGGAGATGATGTGAAAGTTGACGACAATGATCTTGCTCTTATCATAAGAAGTTTCAAAAGAATCCTCAACAAGAGTAGATTCAGAAAAGGAGAATCCAGCAATTCATCTTCAAATCAGTTCAACATTGCAAGAAACAAAGGAAAACAATGGGCTAGTAAAAACAAGTTGACAAGTGCTTTGAGTGCGGCCAATTGAGACACTACATGAATGAGTACCCAATGAAGAAGAAGAAAGAAGGAAATGTTGAACGAAAACCTAGATTCAACAACTTTCAAATCACCTAAAAATTTTATGCCTATTGAATTTCTTATTAATTCTCTAATCTCTTATGAGCTGAAACTTAAGTCCAAGGTACAAGAAAAAGAGGATGCAAAGGTGAGAAAGAGTATTGCTCTAAAAGCATTTGAAAATGAATATGACTCGGCCTCCTTGGATGGAGATGATGCGGAAGTTAACGACAATGATCTTGCTCTTATCACAAGAAGTTTCAAAAGAATCCTCAATAAGAGAAGATTCAGAAAGGGAGGACCCATCAATTCATCTTCAAATCAATTCAACATTGCAAGAAACAAAGGAAAGTAAGAGGCTAATAAAAAACAAGCTGACAAGTGTTTTAAGTGCAGCCAACTGGGACATTACATGAATGAGTGCCCAATGAAGAAGAAGAGAGAAGGAAATGTTGAACGAAAACCTAGATTCAACAACTTTCAAATTACCTGGAATGATTGCAACTCGAACGGTAATGTTGAAGAGGAAGAAGAATCTGCTCAAATGGCTTTCATGGCCATTGGTAATGATGAGGTAACTACTTGCAACTCTCAACTTAATAGTGATGATGAATCTGATGAAGATGTTAATTTCTTTATTGAGAGACTGCATGCTAGTTTGAAAGAATCCTGTGTTAAAAACAAGCAACTAAAACAAAAGATCAATTTTCTTATTCAAGACAGTGCAAACCTTTTCAACAAAACAAGAATCTGAAAGATGAAAATGATCACTTCAAAAAGAATGAAACTAGTTTACTTTTTGAACTTGATAGAAAAATAAAACTTTATGATTTGTTTAAAAAGTAACAAAGTAACTTGAAAAACAGAATGGATTGTCTAAATGATTTGCTTCAATACAAGAAATAAAACTATTTTCAAAGGAACGATTCAATATCTTATTTTGGCATTCATAAGAAAACGCTGAATTCTAGTGCAAACGAATTTACCATTTATAGGAGAAAGCAAGTTAGATTTGTTAAACCTGTTCATACAAGTAATTCGCTGACTATGTGTAACTTTTATTGCCAAATTGGTCACAGAAAGAGTAATTGCTATGTCAGGAAGAATAGTAGAAATAACATGAAATGCATGTGGATAGTTAGACATAATGCTAATTCTCAAGAATCCAAAAGTAAATGGTATCAAATATTATCTTGTGAACTTTGGTGTAGGTGAATTTGGTGAACATTATTAAGGAATCAAAATGGTTCATTGATAGTGGATGTTCAAGGCATATGACCGGTGATCCATCACAATTCATCAATCTCAAGTCAAAATCAAGTGGAAAAGTAACGTTTTGGGATGATAACAAAACCAAAATAGTTAGAATAGGAGATGTTGGTAAGAATGGTCAAACTTTTATTTATAATGTCCTTCTTGTTAATAATCTGAGCTATAATTTTTAAGTGTTAGTCAATTATGTGATAGAAATCTGTTTGTGTTATTCAAAAAGTATGAGTGTCTTGTTTTTTACTCTAAATTTAATATTATCTTCAAGGAAAAAAGGAAAAATGACATCTACGTAGTTATTCTCGAAAATGTTGATTCATCTAGTTTTAAATGTCTTAAAGTTGAGATGAAGACCTTTGGTTGTGGCATAGCAGGTCTTGTCATTTCAACATGGATTTGTTAAAAGAAATTTTCAAAAAAAAACTTGTTTGAGCTTTGTCAAAAATTAATTTTGAAAAGGACAAAATTTGTGATACTTATCAATTTGGAAAGCAAGTAAAAGTTTCTTTTAAATCCAAAAAATGCGTTTCTACTTCAAAACTTTTGAAACTTTTACATCTTAATTTGTTTGGTCCTACCCAAATTACTAGAGTGGGTGGTAAAAGATATTGTTTGGTTATTGTTGATGATTATTCTAGATACACTTGGGTGATGTTTCTTGCCCACAAAGATGATGCTTTCAAAAATTTTGTTTCCTTATTTGCAAAAGTTCAAAATCTGATTGGGTTGAAAATTATTAAAATTAGAAGTGACAATGGCTCGAAATTTAAATTTTGTGATTTTTTGAAATTTTGTGATCATAATGGAATCACTCATGAATTTTCTATTGCAAGAACTCCACAACAAAATGGTGTTGTTGAAAGAAAAAATAAAACTCTTTAAAAAACCGTGAGAGCCATGTTAAGTGAATGCAATTTGCCAAAATATTTTTTGGTCGAAGCTATAAATACGACTTGTAATGTTATGAATAGAGTTCTTTTGAAATCAATTTTAAACAAAACCTCTTATAAGTTAATGTTTAATAAAAATCCAATTATTGAATATTTCAAAATTTTTGGTTGCAAATATTTTATTTTAAATATCAAGGAACACATTGAAAAATTTGATAAGAAATCTGATGAAAGAATCTTCTTGAGTTATTGTGAAAGCAAAAGAGGTTTTAAAGTCTATAATAGAAGGACTCTTGTCATAGAGGAAGCCATACATATCACATTTGATGAATCTAATAATGATATTTTCAAGAGTTGTTGTGAGAATGATGATGTAGGTGTTCAGGAGGGACTCAAGAAATTCACAATTCATGATCAAGACAATGCTCCACTGGAAGACAATTCAAAGGATAATCAAACTTTGAAAGAAAATGACAAAGATGATGATACACCTAGGTATCTTTCAAGAGTTTGGAAGTTTGCTCAAAATTATTCCAAGGAGTTTATCATTGGTGATCCATCCGAGAAGGTTAGAACTCGCTCCTCCACTAAGAAATTGATAGATAATTTTGAACCTAAAAATATTGTTGATATCTTGAAAGATGAAAACTGTATTATGGCCATGGAAGAGAAACTAAATCAATTTGAAAGGAGTAAGATTTGGACACTAGTTTAAAGACCTCAGAATAATCCTATTATTGGTACAAAATGGGTTTTTAGAAATAAAATGAATGACAAATGTGAAGTTATGAGAAATAAGATTAGACTTGTAGTTACGGGATATGCTCAAGAAGAAAAAATAAACTTTGATGAAACATTTGCCCCTGTAACTAGACTAGAGTCAATTAGAATGTTTTTTGCATTTGCATGTTTTAAGAATTTTAAATTATTTCAAATGGATATTAAAAGTACTTTTTTAAATGGTTTTATTAATCAAGAGGTTTATATTGACCAACCTCCCGGTTTTGAGAATGAAACATTTTCAAATCATGTGCTTAACCTTTCAAAAGCTTTGTATGGATTAAAACAAGTTCCAAGAGTTTGGTATGAACGGTTAAGTGGTTTTTTAATTGAGAATGATTTTAAAAGGGGCATTGTGAACACCACTCTTTTTACTAAACAAAGTTCCAATGATCTCCTAATTGTACCAATATATGTTGATAATATTATTTTTGATGCTACTAATGAGTGTTTGTGCAAGGATTTTTTTTCACTATTATGGAAAAAGAGTTTGAAATGAATATGATGGGAGAATTAAATTTCTTCCTTGGGCTACAAGTGGTTCAAACTTAAGAAGCTAAGTTCATCAATCAAACTAAATACACTAAGAAACTGCTCAAAAGATTTGGAATTGAGGATTCAAAGTAAGTTGGAACACCAATGTGCATATCTACCAAACTTGACAAGGATGAAGAAAGCGTAAATGTTAATAAAAAGAAGTATAGAGGTATGATAGGCAGTTTACTTTATTTAACTGCAAGTACACCTGATATTATGTTTGCTGTTTGCTTGTGTGCCCGTTTCCAATCTTGTCCAAAAGAATCTCACTTGACTGCTGTGAAAAGAATCTTTAGATACTTGAAAGGAACTTTGAACTATGATTTTTGGTATCCAAGATGTCGTGAATTTCCTTTATGTGATTTCTCAGATGCTGATTTTGGTGGATGTAAGATAGATAAAAAAAAAAGTATAAGTGATACATGTCACTTTCTTGGTAATTGTCTAGTGTCTTAGCTTAGTAAGAAACAAAATGCTATGTCTTTGTCTACGGCCGAAGCGGAATATATTGTCGCCGGTGCGTGTTGTGCTCAATTCATGTGGATGAAAAGTATCTTAAATAATTTTGGATTGGAGTATGATTGTGTGCCTGTGTTTTGTGATAATACAAGTGCCATAAATTTGACAAAAAATTCCATTCAACATTCTAGGACAAAGCATATAAACATAAAACATCATTTCATTTGTGATCTTGTTCAAAATGGTGAAATTTATTTATAATATGTTTGCTCAAAAGATCAAATTGTTGATATTCTTACAAAAGTCTTATCACTGGACCAATTTATATTTTTTAGAACAAAATTGGGCGTTTTAGAAAAGATTCTTTAAAAAATTCTTTGGTCACACTTTATCAGACGTCCGATAGTGTTCTTGGTCATTTTTTCAGAAAAATTTTGGTTTGGACGGGTGTGTCGGATGCCTCTCTTCGTTCGGCCGTCCGACACACTAAAGATATGCATTATAAAGCAGTTCTCTCATTCATTCAATTCATTTTTTAACTGCTGTCTCGGACGCAACCCTTCCTCTTCTCCCACTTTCAAATTTTAAAAATTCATCTCTCTTCTGAACAAATTTCAAAAAATTGATCTGTCCAATACCATTACATTCCTTTTGCGCGTCCATTAGCCTTTATAACTTCCTCTAACTGCCAGCACCCCACAAATTCCAATTTTCAGCCGAAACCCTAATCACTCAAAATTCACTCTCTTTGCACAATTCAAGTATACATTGTAGTCTATACCATACTCTAAGTCCATATCATACACATTCGTATCATACTATGCAATAAAAACATCCTGCATATCATCATGGTTAGAGTAAGAGAAGGATCTGCTAGTGCCGGGCACACACCAGACTAAGGGATGAAGACATTGAGATTGTCGAACATTCCACCACAAAATCACCCACAAAAGGAACTAAGGCACGTGGTGAAAAAATGACACAATCTGCCAGAAAGAAACGGACTGCTCAAACTGAGGAACTGTAATCACTGAGCCTTCTGTTGAGAAAACTGAGGAATAGCAAACTGCTGAGCAAACTATTGCGAGACAGTAAACTTCTAAGCCTTCCACAAGGAAATTACCAAGGACAAGGACTGATATACAGACTGGTGTACCATCTGCTCAATGCAGTGGAAAGAGAAAATGCCCTGCCAGAAAACAACATGAGGCTCAAACTGAAAAAGAATCTACTCCATTACCCAAATTCATTGATGATGATGCCAGGGAGAGGTTTGAATGGATTTCACAGAAAGGGTTCATCACTCAGAGGACCATTATCCCCTACCAATTCTGTAAGCTTGACCTTGAACCAGTTATTAAGTTTTTTGAATTTAAAAAATGGACTCACATTTTGACAATTTTCAATACTTACTATCTTGATATGCTTTACCAATTCTTTGCCAATCTTAAGAAGGATAACTCACACACTGATCTTGTTTCTCGAGTCAATTCAGTCGATATTGCTTTTAATTCTGACATTGTTAATGATATTTTAAAGACCAAAATTAAGGATGATTTTAAAGAAAAAATTGTAAACTTTTTCTCTTATAAAAAGTTTCCTTCTGCCTATCATCAATTTCATGTTGCAAAACTCATGACCTATTTTCAAACACACTTTAACACTCCTGCTGAGGCAAAATTGGAGGATCTCAGTTCTCAAAATTTGATCATCTTTTCAACAATTTCAAATCTATTGGTTCCTACTGATGGTCATAGGACTGATGCCAACAAAATGGAGCTTTACTTGTTTTATTGTTTTCTTGAAAAGATTAGAATTGACTTTGGCTTTGTTATGTGCAAGTTTTTATTTAAAATCAGCACTGATAGCCGTAGGAAAACTTCCTATGGAAAATTTCTAACTCCAATCTTTGCTCACTTTAAGATTCTTTTCATTGGAGTGTCACCAAAACCGAGTGCATCCACCATCTTTTCAAAAACTTATTTTGAAAGGAAAAATCTGAGATTTTTTTATGGTAAGTGGTGCTACAAAGAGTCTATTTTGGAGTTTAGGACAAAATGTCACTATGAAACTCCTATCACCCTTAAAACTCCTCGAGATTAGTCTAAATTTGTTTCACTCTTGACTATCCATTCTAGAAAATCATCCACTCTGCCTTCTTCATCTAACTCTGAGGTCATCTCCTTGTTTGAGGATCTCAAACAGCATATTCTCTTTCTCAAAGATGGTCTGATGATGACCATGTCACCTGAGCAACAAGCTACCTTCATTGACAAAAGAAACTTGCTTGTGCCTCCTATTCCTCAAGAAGATGAGAATATGCATCAAAAGGAGCCGAGGACTGAACCAACTGAGCACACTCCACATACTGAATCCACTCTAGAAGTTCATGCTTCCAGTTCTCAGCCACAAGATAAGGGCAAGGCTCCAACAACTGAAGACAGTGATGATAATGAGGAAACTGAAGAAAAAGAAGTGGATCCTGCTCAGTTTCGCCTAGCAAGGAGGAGGCCTGAATCGTCCAAAATCACCATTTAGACACCTTTAGGCACTTACACTTCATTTTAGAATGGCACTTCATAGTAGACATTTGCATTTTTTGTTTTTTGACAATTCAAATACTCTGTACTCAGAATTATGGTTATTTGGATAACTCTGTTGGTTTGTAGTTTATTTGGTTAACTCTTATGTTGTGATATATAACCTTGATGGTTTCTGGTTACTTTGTTTATTCTGGTTACTCTGTTGGTTAACTCTTATCTGGTTAATAATGTTTGTTTTTGGCAAATGAGTATTGGATGATTAGTATACCCGTGATTGTTGAATTCTGGTATTAATTCTCTGTGACTGTCAACTGTATTTCTACTGTTTGGGTATATTATATTGGACGCTGGTATATCTAATTGCATCTCTGAAATTGATTGCTGTTATTTATTATGATGGGTGTTATTGACAATGCTGGATCATCAATATGTTATTGATGACATTGATGTTGGATTTCTGGGATTGGTTACTGGATTTGATTTCTGATATTAGTTGTTCAAATTATCTAATGATGATAAAAAGAGGGAGAAATGGATGTTAATCTGGATTGCTAGGAAGTGTAATCTGGTATATGTGTGAGGGGGAATGTGTACTTACAAACTTTTTGGATGCATTATATGAGGGGGAGTTTCGACTCAACTATTTTTTTTTCCTCCATCCATTGTTTTGTCATCATCAAAAAGAGGGAGATTGTTAATCTTAGTCCCTAACTTTTGATGTCTATAAAATAAATTGATGTTACTAATATCTCCTCAAAGGTCTTTTCATTAATGAAGCAAATCAGGTTCAAAGATTAAATTCAAGTAAAAGAGGCAAAGAGTAATGAAAGCTGTCGGACGCTCGTGAAAACTGGATTGGACGTCCGATAATCATTGCGCAACTTCGGACGCATGAAGAACTCACCACCGGACGTCCGAAGAAATTAAGTCAATCCTTCTAAGATCACTGACTTCGATTGGGCGCACAACATTAGAGCACCGAATGTCCGACAAACATTGAAACACTTCAGACGCAAAACATTGGAAGCAATGCATGTCTGAAAGGATTGAAGAAGAATTCTCAGCTTCACTATCTACTTTCGTATGCAAACATTGAAGGTACCGGACGTCCGAAAGAATTGAAGTAAATTTCTTGACCTCACTGCCTGCTGTCGGATACAAGAAATAGGTCTACCGGACGTCCGGCACTACCTACGGCTAGTTGACTCTTCAGCTGCCTTCTATCCATTGGAAGCATTAATAGAGAAACTTTTTGGTCTCATATAAATAGAGTATGGTCAACCACTTTCAAACCACTTTTGCACGTTAAGACTACAAAAGATTTAGAGTGATTTTAGTGAGAAAATGCTATTTAAAGAAGATTTGTACTCTTGTTTTGTGTGAATTTTGCGTAAGCTCTTCTTGTTTAAGATAAATACTTCAATAGTGTATTTTTGTGAGGGTTATCCGAGTGATAGTAAAACTTTTTAACTTGACCAAGTATAGTTTGGGGCAAGGAGGAAGTGATCATTCCTTTGTACACAAAAATTGGTTGTATTTGATCCACTTGAAGAGTCTTGTTCTATAAAGTGATACTCAAACTCAAGAGGAGCTTGGAAATATTGGTTTTGCTATTCTTTCCTTTTTACTTACTATCTTGCAAACATAAATTGATTATTTCTTCTACTCCTGAGCAATCTTGCTTTCTTGATCAATTGTTCATTGTGTAGTTATCTAGAAAATAGGGTAAATTTTATATCGAGCCAAAAAGTGTCTCATAACTTGATTAGTTTTAAATAACCTAATTCACCCCCCTTATATTGTCTTCGATTCTTACAATAAATTGCTAACTGATCCAAACTTTTCAACAGTAAATCTAAAGTCTCACAAATTCAAACCAGATAAAAATCTCAAAATAAGGAAATGGATTGAGAAATAATTCAATGTTAGAATTATCATGATATCTCATTATCCCATTTAGATTTCAAATTTGGTACCTGTTTTAAAGAAGAGTAGAGAAATGCGAGTATGTGTTGATTATAGGACCTCAATAAGGCTAGTCTAAAAGTCGATTTTCTTTTGTCAAATTTTCATACTCTTTTGGACAATACTATTGGATATGAAATTGAGTCATTTGGTGATTATTTCACCGGGTATCATCAGATTCTAATGATAGAAGAGGATAGGGAGAAGATTGCTTTCATCACTCCGTGGGAAACATTATGCTATCTGGTGATATCTTTTGATTTGAAAAATATCGGAACCACTTATCAACGAATCATAACCATCTTATTCTATAATATGATTCACAAGGAGATGGATATTTATATGGATAATATTATAAACAAAGTCAAGAAAGTTGAATATTATTTGGTCGATTTAAAGAAACTGCTTGAAAGTTTGAGAAAATATAATTTGAAATTAAATCCTGTAAAATGTGCTTTTAGAGCTTCTATTAGTGAATTGTTAGAGTTTATTGTCAGTAAAAAGGGGATAAAAATAGATCCTGTAAAGATCAAAACAATTTGAAAAATGTCCGTTCCGAAAACTTAGAAGGATGTGAAATTTTTTTTAGAAAAGATAAATTTTATTGATAGATTTATCACGCATTGGCTTCTACATATGAGTATTTGTTCAAATTATTAAAGAAAAATGCATTAATGTACTAGAATGAAGAATGTTAATATATTTTTTATAAAATTAAAGATACTTGTTGAACCCTCCGATTTTAGTGCCACCCAAATCAGGGTGACATTTAATTATGTATTTGTCTGTATTTGATAAGATTGTAGGATGTGTTTTGGAACAACATGTTGACTTGGAGAAGAAGGAACAAGCCATCTATTACCTCAGTAAGAAATTCACAACATACGAGATCAATTATTCTTTTCTTGAGAGGAGCTATTGTGCTTTAGTTTGGACAACTCAAAAATTGATGTACTACTTGCTCAATCACATTGCTTATCTCATTTTTCGTTCTAACCCTTTGAAATATTTATTAAGAATGTCGATGCCAATAGGACGTATGGCAAAGTCGCAGATGATTCTCTCTGAATTCGATATTGTTTTCACAACTCAAAAAGTAATCAAAAGACAATACAGCCATTACACACCTATTTTTTGGATGAAAAGATTTTGTTCGTTGCCACACTGAAAGATATGAGTGAACAATACCCTGTATGGAGACTATTCTTTGACGGCATTTCAAATTCTTTTGAGATTGGAATAAGAGTTATTCTTGTATCACTGGAGGAAAATCACTATCCTGCTACGACTAAGTTGTAATTTTTCTGCACCAACAACATGGTTGATTATGAGACTTGCATTTTTGGATTAAAAATGACGTTAAAAACGGAGATCAAAGATTTAATAGTGTTCAGTGATTCTGACTTACTTATGTATCAAATACTCAAACAGTGGGTAACTTGAAATTAAAAAATTATGCCATATTATTATAGTCTGCTCAATTTGACTGATAAGTTCAGTAATTTTGAATTCAGCCATATTTCTCGCATTCACAATGTTTTCACTGATACTTTAGCCACCTTGTCTTTCATAATTCGACATCCAGATGAGTTGATAATTAAACCTATACAGATTCAATTTCAGGAAAGGTCGGCGCATTGTTTGATTGTGAAAAAATCTTCTGATGGTCGTCTCTGATATAGTGATACTAAAGAATTCATAAAGACAGGATCTTATTCTCTAGGTACCGATGTAGCTACCAAAAGTTTTCTACGTAGAATATCGTCAAAATTCTTCTTGAATGAAGAAATGTTATATAAGAAGACATCAAATTTGGATCTTTTAAGATGTATTGATGAAAAGGAAGCTGATTACATGACAAAAAAAGTGTACAGCGGCGCATGTGGACCACACATGAATAGGCATTTATTTGTTAAGAAAATCATGAGAACGGAATATTTCTGACTCACTATAGAGCATGACTATGTAGATTATGTCAAAAAATGCGTCAAGTGTCATATGCATGGTGATGTTATACGCGCTTCTTCAACAGAACTATATAGTATGACTACTTCTTGGTCATGCTCAATATAGGGAATGGACGTGATTGGAGCTATTGATCCGCCTGTTTTAAATGAGCATCGATTCATTCTGGTGGCAATCAAGTATTTTACCAAATGAGTTGAAGTAACATTTTACAAGCACGTAATCAAGAAGGTAGTAGCAGATTTTTTGAGAAATCACATTATTTGTCGTTTTGGAGTGCCAAAAACGCTGATCACTGACAATGCAAAAAATCTCAATAATGATATGATAGATGAATTATATGAATAATTCAAGATCAAACACCAAAATTCTGCTATTTGCAGGTCTCAGGTGTGCGGAGTTGTGGAGGCCGTAAACAAAACCTAAAAAAAATTATTCACAAAATAATGAAAAGCCACCGAGATTGGTATGAAAAGTTACCTCATGCATTAATGATTTATTGGATTGCAATCAGGATTTCTACTAAGGCAACGCCTTACTCTCTCATGTATGGAATGGAAGTGGTATTATCCACTGAGGTTGAGATCCCATCCTTGAACGTTTTAATGAAAACCTAGTTGGAGAAAGTTGAATGGGTTAAATAGCAGTTAAATGCTATTTATCATGGACAATGTTATCAAAGGCGAATGGCTCGTACTTATGACAAGAAAGTCAAACCTCACCTATTCGAAAAGAGAGACAAGATCCTGAAGGGAATTCTTCCAATTCAAGATGAAACCAAGGAAAAATTTTTCCCAAATTGGCAGGGATCTTTCATTGTCAAGAATGTATTGCCCGGAGAAGTGCTCATTCTCATAGAGATAGACGGACAGGTTTTTCTCAACCAATTAATTCAGATATATGCAAGAAGTTTTTCATTTGATTATGTAAATTTTCTTTTTGAACTTGCATAGGATGGATTAAAAGGGCGGGTCTTCTTCCTTTTCAATTAAATACTTTATCCATAATTTTTCGTTCTGAACTTTTAGATTGACCTACTCTTTCATTTGGCACCCCCCTGAAGATTGCAAACCCACATTAGGATAGGTTTTATTGTTCATTGAGTTTTTCTAAAAAAAAAAAAAAACAAAAAGAGCAAAAATATACAAAATAAAGGAAAGAGAGAAGAAAACCCAGTCAAAAATTAAACTGAGGCAATTTTTTGAGTTTTAATAGCCCTACATTATGCCAAAATTTTTGTAGGATGCGATCTTATAATTATTTTAACTGTTTTAAAGATCTGCTTTTAAACCTTAACGTTTTAACACCCCACCTGACCCCATTATAAAAGCCAAAAACCTTCTGACTTTCGCCTTTTGTAGTATTTTTAATAGAAAATTTCTTAATCAAATGGCAAATAATGTAAATATACATTCATCAATTTTGAAAGGGAAGGATTATCTCACTGATACCATCGATCTTGAAACATATTTCTAAATTGAATATAGGCTGGTGATCAAAGCTGTCCATTAGGCAAAAATTCAAAAGGGCACCTTTTAAAAAAAAAAGAGAAAAAAAAGGAGAAAAATAAAAAAAAAAGAAAACAAAAAAAATAAAAAAAAAATGGGTGGAGGCAACCTTAGTGAAAACACAAAAGGGTACTAAGGCAGGGTTTCGAAACACATAGAGAACCATGAATAGAAAGCAGAAGGTAGAAGATTGAATAGCTGGTGACTATATTCATTTTGGTTTCTCTTCATATTAAGTTTCTTTTGGCAATACTGAATTCCTGGAAGGTGATATCAGAAGGTGTAAAATGTGACATTTTTCTCATAGACTAGCAATTCAAATTTGTATTTAATTCATTTAGAGTGTCTAAATCATTTTTCATGAACTTAATAAAGGATATTTTTTGGTTGAACATCATTTTTATTCTATTTCATGTCATTGCATGAAATAATCTTGTCTAAAACTTTATATGCTTTTCATTGAATTTTACCAAAAGACAATTCTCATAATTTATCATAATAGATAAATAGGCGTGTATGTCTCATGGTATACAGCATGGCTGACTAAGCACAGATACTAAAAGATCCGTAACAAGCTGCACAACAGTTCTAAACGGGACATTTTCTAGACATCTAAAAATTCATGTTTACATGGTTCTCAAAACTCGAGAGATCACACGGTGGTGGCATTATATTTCGTCGTAATTGTTTTTGCTCTCTTTTTACAGGTTGGATTACACGACTATTATTCATACCCTCTCGAATGGAGAGAAATAGCAGCACCTATTTTAGTTAAATTTGATTTACACTTGGACAAATTTTTTCTAAAAGTGATATCTAATTTTATAAGTATGCTTAATATTTGTTTAGAAAAATAGCAAAAGCACTCCACGTCTTTTTATTTAATTGGAACGCATTTTCATTTTATCTGTTATTTAATTGGATTCGGATTTTATTCCATCGATCTGTTGTTTAATTAGATTCGAGTTTTATCCCACCAATCTTTCGTTTAATTGGCTTGGATGTTATCCTACCAATCTATCATTTAATTGGATTCGAATTTTATCTCATCAATCTGTTATTTAATTGGAGTTGAGTTTTATCCCATCAATTTGTTATTTAATTAGATTCAAATTTTATCCCACCAATCTATTATTTAATTTGGTTGGGATTTTATCCTACAAATCTGTTATTTAATTGGGTTCAAATTTTATCCTACCAATCTGTCATTTAATTGGGTTCAAATTTTATCCCACCAATCTGTCATTTAATTGAGTTTAAATTTTATCCCACTAATATGTTATTTAATTGATCTTGAATTTTATATTACCAATCTGTAATTTAATTAGGTTCCAGTTTTATCCTACCAATCTGTCATTTAATTAAATTCAAATGTTATCCCACCAATCTGTCATTTAATTTGGTTCAAATTTCATCTCACCATTTGGTTATTTAATTAGATTTGAATTTTATCCCACCAATCTGTCATTTAATTGGACTTAGATTTATCCCACCAATCTGTTATTTAATTGGATTCGAATTTTATTTCACTAATCTATCATTTAATTGGGTTTGGATTTTATTCCACCAGTCTGTTACTTAATTGAGTTTGAATTTTATCTCACCAATCTGTCATTTAAATGAATTTGAATTTTATCCTATCAATCTGTCATTTAATTGGATTTTGAATTTTATCCCACCAATATGTTACTTAATTGGGTTTAGATTTTATCCCACCAATCTGTCATTTAATTAGGTTTGAATTTTATCCTACCAATCTGTTATTTAATTGGACTTAAATATATCTCACCAACTTGTCATTTAATTGGGTTCGAATTATATCCCATTAAGATAGTCTCTAGGAGGAGAGGAGGGTAAGAAAAAATGGCAAAAAGACAGAGACAACAAAAAGAAAGAAAAAATAGAGGAGAGGAAAGGAAATTTTCCTGTAACATTTTTCCGGAAAAGGTTGATTCTTCAGCCCTATTTCGACCTAATTTCCTTCTTCAATATAGTTTTATTTGAGAAGTTTTCGATTTCTGAACAATCTAGAAGGTTAGGAGAGCAAGTTTTATTTAAAAAACTTTTTACAAAAAAATCTAGAAAGTCCTAGAATTCGGCCCCAAAATTGCTGCCATGCCATCATTGTGCTTGCTGCAATTTTGCTTGAAGTTTCAACAAATTTGCTTCCCTCGCGTTTTTCTTATTCTAATCTGATTCGAAATCATCGTCAGGTATTCCCATGACTTTTCCTTACCCTATTCGATGTTCATGCAAGAGATTTGAGTGTATTTATGAGAGTTTATATTCAAGAAAATTGGATCTATTTTTTTTTAGGATATTTGGTTTTTGGGATCTTGTTTGATGTTTATTTGAATCTATAATGTCATGAGTTTCGTGTATATAAAAAGATCCAAGTTTTAAAGTTTGAAAAATGGGGTTCCGGCGAGATTCCAACCAAGTTCGCCTAAATTTTTCCAGTTTCCGATGGATTGACCCACCGAAAACCTCAGACTCACCGGAAGTTTCTTGATTTCTTTTCTTCTATTTTGGCTTCAATTAGTTCTGTTTTGTTTTATTAGGTTTGAACCATTAGAGTGTAAATTGGATGTATTTTTGGGTTTAGAAATTAGACATGGGGTCTAATACTTTAGCCCAACATTTCTTTTAGTTTCGATTTAGTAGTTGGTCCAGTCTTTTCTTCAATTTTTTCTTTGGGCCGAAGAGGGTCTACGGCCCAAGAAATAATATAAAAATGGCCCAAAGTTTATTTTTTGAGAAATCAGAAAAACAAATGTTGCAATTAAGTCCCTGATCTTTCAAGTAATTTGGCTGTGACCCTAAAATTTTAAATTTCTTTCAATTAGATCCTTACTTTAATTCTATTTTGGTCCCTAAATTTTATATTTTATTCAATTTTGACCCTTTTTAAAATTATAATTTGACCCCAAAAACTTTTCAATTTTTACAATTGATTAATGGTTTTGATTTCTTAATTATAATTGTTTATCTTCTTTAATTGTTAACTATGCTTCATTTAAATGTATTTAATTAGTAAATTTTAGAAATTTTATGTTTATTCATATTTCTTTAAAATAATAAAGTGAATTTGTTATATATTTATATATTTTTAAAATAATTAATTAAATTGGTGTCTTGACCATTTTGTTGGTTATGGAATATAAATAGGGCAAACTCTACATCATTTAACCATTGTTTCAAGGGAGGTACCCTCTATTGTCTTTGAAGTTCTTTTTATATGCCCATATGTATTTTTTGTGTGATTGTATATTTTAAGTGCCTTTTCTTTTCTTTTATTCATTTTTTAGCTTTCATTTATTTTATTTAATTTTTTATGATTATTTGGGAGGCATTTAAATGCCAAATTGTAATAGATAGTTGTTCAAGAAATGTATTTAGTTAAGCCATATAATAGATAGATTTTATTTTTGTCAAAATATAATTAATTAGATAAGTGTAATAGATAGGTTTGTTATTTTCAAAATCCCCCTTTTAGATTGTAGTTAGGGTTCCCAATGTAATAATTAGGTCTTATTTGTTTGCACGCTTGTGTGTTTGTGTACTTATGTATTTTTCACTTTCTTAGATTTTTTGCATCTAAATATTATGTCTATGTGTTATGTGTACATGGTTTATGTGTTTATTTGCTTTAATTATGTTTTATATACTTTATTTATTTATGATGAACGGATGACATCACCACACTAGTCCAATGCTAGTTGTGGCTGTTTCTCGATTTCTCAATAGTCCAATGCTAGTGAGGATTTGTAGAAAGGGCAAAAAACCTCAGCGGCCATTAAACTATTGTCAGGATCATGTTTTGGCCATCGAACTATTTTTTGTCAATAATTGGCCACTAAACAACTTAATCAGTAGACTCGTGACCATTTCATCGGTAATGATTCTTAATTTCTGAAATTAGCATGACACATGGCAAAGTACAGGGGCAAATTTGTCCAACAATTTACTGACCGTTTACTTTAGTTTTCATTAAACCACCGAAGAGGAGGGAAGGGAAAATCTTGGTTTAGTGTGTTTGGTCTTTTGTGGAGGAAAAAATAGGGCCTCAATTGGGAGCCCTAAATTGGATGTCAGAAATCGAAGAAGCCAGTGAATGTCGAGATGCTCTCCTAAACCCATACCATGTCTTGCAAGACCAGTTGAACTGTCAAGTTAAAGGCGAGTCTGTAAAGCCTCGTACCCTCCATTGTCCTAAGGTTCGTGGGTTGTTCGCTGGTGTATTTATACCGGATTGGCGGATTCCCTGGGGAATCATCGGTGAAGACACCGCTGATGTTAAAGAAATGTGCATTAAGGAGCGAGATCTCTGGCTTGATGAATGAGATGTTGTTGAAGTACGCAGCTTTTCGCGACCCATGGATGCAAGTAGCACAGGGGTTGAAGCCTAGGCCCATTGTGAAAAGGAGAGTGATCAACGGTCAAGGGGACTCTGGTGTGGTGTCTCTGTGAGTTGAGGCTTTTTCAGGGAGTCGACGAATGTTGTAGAAAAAGGAGTTGCATTTCTAGGTGGAAGGTCTGTTAATGTGGTGGCTGCAGATGATTAGGTGCCGGAATAATGCACAGTGGCAGTGGCAGCGTGTAGTTGATAGGAACGGGCTCCGCCATGAATGGTGAGGCTGCCATCAAGTACTTGCCCGTACCAAGATCAGCCTCTAAAATGGCATTTGTGGTCTGTCCTGGCGTAACCTCAACAACCGTGAGGCTGTGGCCAGCAATCTTGAATAAGAGCTCTTCATTAAGTGCAGCATTGATGATCTTCAGCATATATTTCTTGCCAGGACAAATTTGCCCCTGTGCTTTGCCACGTGTCATACTAATTTCAGAAATTAAGAGTCATTACCGACGAAATGGCCACGGATCTACTGATTAAGTTGTTTAGTGACCAATTATTGACAAAAAATAGTTCGATGGCCAAAATATGATCCTGACAATAGTTTAATGGCCGCTGAGGTTTTTTGCCCTTGTAGAAATGGGTTAGTCCAATACTAGACCTTTTACACTATCGATACGCTAGATTCATGTTTTGGTGTGACATTTATTGCATCTCATGCATTTTTTTCCCATTTTAGGTTATTTTCAATTGTATGATATTTCTCCTACTATTATTCCCTTATCCTCTATATGTTTTGACCATATCATTTAGAATTGTATCTCATTCTAGAAAATTAGAAGTAAGCTAATCCATTTACTTGACTAGATTAGAAGAATCACCCTTCAAATATGGGAAATGAACAAGTATGACTTCTTAGTTTTAGCACACTCTTATCGCCTCTATAAGAAGGAAAATTGAGTCACAAATTTTAGTCTCCCATATCGGTTATATTGCATTCCCTTCTTTTAGATCATGTATATTTATTTATATATTCTAACTTTTTTTTTTGAATCTCATTTTTTGCATATTTGTGACATCTTCAACGGATTATTTTTGGATTTCACAATTAATGTGACTTGTACCAATTAAGTTTCAAAGAGACATTTCATCTCTTTCGATAGCCCTTAGGTCTAGATTTGCGTCCATATAGAAGCATCCAAATGTGATAAGTTTTATAGGTTAGGTTAGAAAAATTTTTGACTAAATCCTGCAACTAGTCTTGACTAGGTTGAAAGGGTGCCTTAATCAAAATCTTGACCTTACTTTCTTCAATCGTGACTCCCGAACTCATTTTCGAAGACTTAAAATAGTCTGAAAGGGTTTTATTTACTTCTTTTCATTTTCAAATATTTTGGACAACTTGGTACACCTAAATTCGATACCAAGTGGCGATTTTATTTTTTTCTAAAAATCCTTTTTCAATTATTATTTTGGGCCCAAACAGTCACATTTTCTTTGTCCCATTTTAGCCCGCTTTTCTTTATTTTCTAAAATAAAATAAAAACTCATTTTAAACTCACTATTTCTCTTTTATTTTTCAAAAAATAGGGCGTGATAATCAATAAATGTGATATACATTTAAATGTATTTGATTTAACATTTAACAATTTAACAACTTAATAGATTCAAATTTCAAATTTCAGTTTTCAAAGTTCATTTTTATCAAACGCATCCTTAGTCTATATTCTACCTTTAATAGGCGCCATGAGTGCATGGCAGATATCATGGTGTATTCTAGATTGACTATCCTGGGCTTTAAGGAAAGTAACTTAATTTGAAAAGGAGAATTATAGCTTTGGTATGCAATATTTGATTTATGTGCCAAATTTGTTCTCAATGAGTCGGTCAAAACAAATTTAATCCCCAAAGTTTGTAATTTTAGGTAAACTTAGGACTAATAGTGGAAATGGAATAATGGTTAAGGGCCAACATCAAATTGTTGTTAGTCAATAAATTTGACTTTGCAATTTTGGTCTCCAATGTTTCGAGTTTGAGTCATTATTTTTTTTAATTTTTAAATAGTGATATAAAGAATTTTAACATAAATTGGGATCCAATTTAGAATGAAACGGTATTAAATGGTTAATAAAAATTATAATTAAACTTTTTTCTTTTTTTTATTATTTCATTTATTCATACTAATAATATATCAAATGTTTCTTTTCTTTTGCATAATTTATATTTTATTTATCTTTTTATTTTTATTTCACTTATTCATGCTAATATTATATCATATTTTTTTATTTTTCCTTCTTTTTATTTCCTTTTGCATACTTTATGTTTTATTTTTTATTGGTATATTATTGCCTAAGTTTATGCATAAAATATAATAGTAATAAATAAAACATAAAGTATTGGAAGAAAGGATGTGAGGACTCGTAAAAAAATTAGTATTTTTCGACTCCTATTTTTGCTTATTTAATTATTTATCTGAATATTTACTCCGATTATTATTTTCTAACCTTATTAGACTTAAATACATGGAATTATAACTTCATTATATTTTTAAAGTGACTTGCTTCAAAAATTAATTTTTTTTAGAAGCTCGATTAATGAAAATAGTGAAAACGTGTTTGAAAATTTTAGCCAATTGGGAGTACAATAAACTCGGAAATTGGAGACATGTACGATGGTCCTAAAATAGGTAATTTTAGATTTAAGTACTCAAGTGATAGTTAGTGGTACGATCGTTATAAGAATTTCTCGAAGGTTTCACTTTATCGCGCCTAATTTGGAAATACGCGTTTTCACGCGCGCGATTAATTGAGGGACTTTAGACCATTATTTTGGAAAAATTAAGGGTGAATAATATTTATATGAATATAAGTGTATTGGAGGTTTAGTGCACTAGTGAAATAAACTCGAGAGGAATCGAGCCAAAACGCGCGCGTACGCGCACTATTAGAGAGTTGACTTTTGTACAAATATGAGCCACACAAATGAATCTTCCTTAGGAAGCTAAATTTGATCAAAATACTCTCTCTCCTCACCTCTCTTTGGCCGGCCAACTCAAGGGAAAAGAACACCATTGTTCTTCAAAATTTTCTTCACAAAACTTCACCAATCTTCATCCAACTCACACCAAATTTCACCTACACTTAGCTCTACACTTGGAGACCTTATTGAGCTGCAAAAAGGAGCTAACATTCACGGTTTTGCTGGAGCAAAAAGGACTGAAATCACTGCCTTGGACATCAACTAGAGTAAGTGATGATCTAAACCTAGAAACTTGGTTTATAGAAGTTGATTTACACTTATGAGCTTAGTTATTCATGTGGGTAGCTTGTTATTGTTGGAAAATTTTGAATGTGGGTTCTATGAACTCCCACTCTTGGATGATGGCTGATGTGATGATTGATGATGGATTTAATGTTGGTTTAGTGCTCAAAATGGTAGATTAATGGTGTATTATTAGTATAAACTTCAAGGAGTGCATGGGGTAAAACGTTCCGATTCTGCCCCTGCTTTGAACGTACCTATTTCTACGGAATTTTGGGGATTTAATGGCTGGTATATGATGTTTATATGTTGTATAGATGGTGTATAAAATTTCATTAAAAAATATTGAGGTTTGGTTGGTCAAATGGATTAATTTTGTGAAGCTAGTAAATCTGGAAAACTGTTCCCGTAATGCTCAGACAGCTCACTTGTTTCATCCATAACTCTATACTCCGATATCAAAATTGAGTCCATCAATGGCATTTGAAACTAGACATTCCCATCTTTCCAACGGTATAAAATACAACCCCTAATTCCACCCGAGTATTCCGTACCAACCGTTTTAAGATGACTGTCCTGTTTCTCTGTTTTCCTAGAACGAAGTACAGAGGTTGCAACTTGAGGCTCAAATTTGAGCTAGTTGTGTGCTGAATTTCAAAATGATTTCTTCTGTAAAATTATAGTTTTATGAATTTATTTTTCAATGCCACTAACCATGCTTAATTCCGAGTTGAATTGAGTAATTTGTGATCAAAATACGAAACCTACCCTGTTCTTGAAAACCCTAAATTTTGGGCAAAGTAAATGTTAGACTTGGTGTAGACTTACCAATTGAATTTCTTGGAATTAAAACACTTACCAAATGTACCATGAATGTTCCTCAGGTTTTTTCCACACAAATAAACCATGTTTGAAGAATTTTCCTTGACCAAATGTTTGGAATGGAAAACAAAAAGCTCAAGGCAGTTCTACCTTGGGATTTTTTGAAACTTTAGTTGTTTGGTTGACTACCTTTCCGAAGGTATTTTTCCATGAAATTTGATAGAGGGACACCCTTTATATAGGAGTATTATACTGCCAAATTTGGTACCAATCCGAGTCCATTTCGCTACTCGACTAAATTACCAAATTTCAAGACTTAATTTTGGAAAACCCTTGTTTAATAAGGAAATTTGGGTAACTTTGAGCTACCATATCTTGGTACTCAAAACTTCGTTTCTCATTCTGCTTCTTTTGTTGTAAACTTGGATTACAACATCATAGAGTTACGAATTTCAAAGGCTAGTTTCAATCAAGTGAATTTTGCCGAATTTTCAAAGTTGGCCAAAAACCAACTTAAATCTGCCTTATGAACCAAAGCAGCGTCTTTGAACTCATTTTTGAATGTTTTTCATTTGGAATCTTAGAAAAGTGTATTCTAAGAACTTTTAGTACTTTCAAAGAGGTTTCCAACGGCACCAAGTTTTCCAATTTTTGACATGTAGAATGTGAGATACGATTTTTCAAAGTATCGTATCAAACCTGAAGTTTTTCCAAATTCCAAGGGAAGGGAGTTTTCAAGTACTCCTTATTCCTTCAATATTTCTTGAACGTTTTATACTTGCTTTCCCAAAATGAAAACTCAATTACCCGTGTACTTTAAGAAACTCCATTTAAACCTCGATTTACGAGTAATTGAGGTTCGTTTTCATGAAATTTCCTTAGATTGTACTAGTGTACAACCTTCCTTGATAATTGGGATATATGAGTGATACTTCACTATTATTTGCTCAAGCGCACACGAGGACCCTCAAGAGGATCCCACGGTGAACGCTTAAATTTCGGTTGAGACTACTTACTACTTGGTGAGTGTCAAGTGCATGTTTACTTGAACTCCTGTGAACTTGATACATGCTTGTCTTGCTTAATCTACCTGGTTTTGATAAAATGGAGTCGAGTGTCTACTTTATCGCACTCGTACTCATTTGAAATAATTGATTTATGCTTGGCCTGACTTGCTAGACTTACATATCCTGAATTACATGTTTGGACCTGTCAAATACTTGTATACATGACTTGGTATGCTATGAGTGCATACGTCGTTGGAGTGAATCTCTTCGACATTTACATGTACATGGGGGACGCCCAAACTCATAGGCCGACCTTCGAACTCGAGTCGGCATGGGTTTGGTCGAAAACCTCGGTGAGCCATGAGATTCACATGATAAGCTTGATCTATTGAGAGATCTTGCTTGGCATACTCGTGGAGTATCGTCTTATAAATGTTGTATGGGCCCGGAGCGGTGTACGGTGGACGGATGGGAAGTTAGTGGAGTTCTACGGATTGGAAATACTGACCCGGTTGACGGAGTGTCATCGCGGGGAGGTATACGAATGTCATCGACACAGCAAGTGGAACTTAGCTCTTGAGAGCTACTATATCCTTGAATTATTTCTGTTTACTTTCACTGGCTTTATTAATTACTTGTAATTATCTCTTAAACTGTTATTTGTGACTGTTATCTTGACTACGTGCTTGCATGTGTGTTCTTGGCCTCACGAGCGTTTTGCTCACCCTGTAGATTTGTTTTCCTTAACAAGATTGAACTCGGAGATGTATTGGAGAAACCCTCCTGATGTATTTTTGTTTAGGATTTCTATTATATTTTGGCTATGCCCTTGGTTTTGGGTTGTACTTTTGGAATTGAAATGTAACATTTGGGGCGTGATGTATATTTGGAATTTATGATGTACTTTGAACACCCGACGTGCGGGTTGGATAATGGATGACTATTGTTAAACTTGAACGCTTCCGCATTTACTATATTTAAGTTATTTACTTGTGTTGTGTAGACTGGTAATAAGCTTGAATGGAGTTGCTTGAGTCATGGCGAGAGTTGGGCAGGCGTCCCGCGGATACCCTTTAGTTCGCTTTAGGGAGAAGTGGGGCGTCACAAAGGAGAATTCTAGTTTTATAATCCAAGTTTATTATAGTTATTACTACAAAAATTGTTGAATGTCTTGTGCTCATAAGCTTCAAATTTTTGTAGTTAGCCATTGTATTTATAAGAACTAGTGAAGGTAAATATCAAAAGTAATTTTAGGAATTCTTAAGAAAATATCTTTTATTTTTATATGTCCTACCGATTAAAAACTAATGCTTCAATATTGTAATTTTAAAGTATTTATTTTAATATTTATGTACCTTGATAATCATTTTATGAGTCATATGATGTATATAAAATGCCAACTTTATTTCAAACTCAATTCATAACCTAATAAAATGCAAAAAAAAGAACAACTTAATTTACAAAAATATAGTATTCCTTATATTTTAAAGGGATATTTAATTAAGTTTTTTTTATTATCGTTAGAAATAAAAATAATTAAATTCATTATCAATTAAATATTGGTAGTGAGAAACAATAATTTTATACGTATATTATTCCAAATTTGATACTAACTATGCAAAAGAAAAGAAACATATGATATATTAGTAGCATGAATAAATGAAATAAAAATAAAGAAGAGAAGAAGAAGGTTTAATTAAAATTCTTATTATCCATTTAATAATATTTCATTTTATTTATATCTCAATTCATACTAAAACTCTTACTATCGCTATTTAAAAATAAAAAAAATATAATGATTCAAAATCATAACATTGGAGACCAAAAAATACAAAGTCAAAGATGTTGACTAACGGTATTTTGATGTTGACCGTTAGCCATTATTCTATTTCCATCAATTGTCTTAGATCTGCCAAAAATCACAAATTTTGAGAACTAGATTTGTTTTGACCAAAACATTGGAAACAAATTTAGCATATAGACCGCACATTAGGGACTAAAATTGCAATTCCCCCTAATTTGAAAACACTAGAGTTTGGGGTTCTAATGAGAAATTGAATTGTCCAATTAAATCGACACGGATATCCTTTAGTGAAAGTTAAGAAAATTTAAATTCCTATCAAGATCAAAATTGGGCTTTAGTTACAGGGAAGTTCTGGCTGTATATAAATGAAGTTGAAATTTCAAATTCATTTTACTCCAATAATATTTATGATCTATTTGACATAAAGTCTTCTATTTTTTTTTTTATAGAAATACTCATTTCATTCATAACATCTATACTAATGTTAGAAAATACATCATCAAAGATGTTACAGGAATAACATATTCGAGGCATCTACAAATACACCAAATTTGAGAAAATTACAAATGTTGCATTATAAATCTCTAACTTATTCAAAATGATATCAATATCTTTTAATTTAACGAACATCTAATGCATCAATGCATCTCTTCTTTCCTAGCCAAATCCGCTATTTATCTACTTTAGACCCATATATTAAGTTGAGATCTGACAAAATAGACTCGAAAACTTTAGAATTGACAAACCAATCTGAAAAAAAATTGAGATTTGATAAAGGAAAAAGAACCAAAAAAACATAAAATAATAGAAAACGCTTACTAGGAATCTCACAAGAAAGAGCGAATTGCGCAAAATGTCACTAAACTATTTCAAAGTGCCGGTTCTGGTCACTAAACTTTTTTATTAGCGCGAAATGTCACTGAACTAGTAAATCTATACCGTTTTGGTCACTCCGTGTATTTGTGCCGTTAGGAGAGACGGAAATCAACTTTTTGAGGGGCAAATTTGTCTGCACAGCCTTTTCCTTGAAGCTTTTACATAATCAATGGTTCCGTATCCGGCAAAGACATAAAGGAGATGGCTGATCTGAATGGCGGCACCATCAAACTTCAACCAAAAAATGCAGGCACTATTTTTCAATTGGAAATTGATCTCTGACTCTCTGCCTCTTTTAGTTACCCACTACCCAGTCTTGATTTCTGTATTCTTTCACCATTTGTAACAAAACCACAGAGCACCAGCTCCAAACGGTAAAAATTGGAAATTGGGATCTAGGATGTGGGGACTGGCTTCTTTTAGATTTTAGATACTCTTGATGCCTTTTCCTTTTTTTCCCCTTTTTAACGTTTCGGAAGGGGATTGCCTTCCTCTTGTCTTTATTTTCCCTTTTGTCATACACCAGAACTTATTCAACCTAATTGCTTCTTGGGAAATAATTTTTATCCCATTATGCAGAAAAGAAGAAAACCCTTTTTCTTATTTAAGGGTTTAACATGGTGGGTTTGAAGTTTAACTTTGGAATCTGCTTCTATGCGGAAGTACAAAAGCTCCCTAGATGCATTTGCTCAGATCTTGAAGAATGAGGGTGCAAGGTCTCTCTTCAAGGAAGCTGGTGCAAACATCTTACTGATTTTGAAGAATGAGGGTTCAAGAATTGGTTTTTTTTCCTCAAGATTTCAAAGATTAGGCAATGAGAAAATCTCCCATCTCAGAGAAGTTTCATCCACGTATACTCTCAGCTTTGGATTATCGGAATCCAAGTGTATACTCTCAGCTTTGGACCGTCCACGTGTCACGAAATTTACCCAAGGGCTTGTCCTGATTCAATTGCCCTCGTGGCTGATACTTAATCCTGAAACCATGCGCTCTCGGCCACAATTTAGATTTGCAGGCATGGCGTGCCAAGGAGATTGCCCGTGAGCAGCTTCAGGGATCTTATAAAGAGGCCTACTGCCAACTACCCTTCCTCTGTCAAAAGATAATGGAAACAAATCCAGGTAGTATTGCTACATTCGCGACAAAGGAGGACTCCAGCTTCCACAAGCTCTTTGTCTCGTTTCATGCATCAATATCTGGTTTTCAGCAAGGTTGTCGGCCTCTTATTTTTCTTGACAGCACTCTTCTGTACTCAAAGTATCAAGGCACATTGTTGGCTGCAACATTTGCAGATGAGAATAATAGTGTCTTTCTAGTAGCCTTTGCTGTTGTTGATGAAGAGACTGACGAAAATTGGCATTGGTTTCTGTCAGAACTCAAGTCTGCTGTCTCAACATCCAGGCAAATCACATTTATTGCTGATTCCCAGAAAGGAATAAGAGAGTCATTACGCGATATATTTGGTGAAGCCTGCTATCATGGTTATTGCCTATGCTATCTGGCTGAGAAACTGAATAGAGATTTGAAGGGGCAATTTTCACATAAAGCAAGACGACTCATGGTCTAGGATTTGTCTGCTACTGCCTATGCACCAAAACTTGAGGCATTGGAACGCTGTGCAGAAAACATAAAGGCCATCTACTTCTTGTATTCTTCATTTCACCTTCCTTTTCTGGTGACTCCTTTGGAGCCTCTTTAGCCACTTCTTTCTTATAGAGCTTGTTCCCCAAAATGGTTTCTTCCAGCTTCGATCTCAAATCATTCAAAGCCTTTTTCTCATAAATTTTTTAACTATTGTGTAGACGAAATTGCCCCTCAAAAAGTTGATTTCCGTCTCTCCTAACGGCACAAATACACGGAGTGACCAAAACGGTATACATTTACTAGTTCAGTGACATTTCGCGCTAATAAAAAAGTTTAATGACCAGAACCAGCACTTTGAAATAGTTTAGTGACATTTCGCGCAATTCGCTCCACAAGAAAACAAACTCTCACTAGAAAAACTCTAACATAGAAGAATTTCTCACTAGAAAACTCTAGAAAAGGATAATACTCTTAGTAGAAATTTTAGGAGAGATTTTATTACTTAAAAAAAAAAGAAATCATTGAACGGAGGGATGGAGCCCAAATGCGACCTCCCTCCTCCAATAAATGAAGGTGTTATTTTGCATAGTTATTAAACCCAATCCGGGAAGGAACCCGGCGAAGGAGGTGGGTCAACGGGTTACTGGTTCAACCGGTGGGTCACCAAATATATTTAAATATTATATTTCATAATTTTTTATATAAGATATATGATATAAATTGTAATAAATAATGCCATAGCAAAAGCTCATTTAATTTAATTTGCTATAAAATAATTAATTCATATAAGAATCAATCAAATATAAAGTTATTTAGTAATACACCAAACTTCAAGTGTTAAATTTTATCTATATTTAGTGTAATTATCTAGCTTATTTATGAATTTTAAGTGTAAACAATTATTAAAAATAATATTTGTCTTTAAAATGAATTATGTAATATGTTATTTTTGAAATCCATTTTATAACTTATAGAGTTTGGAGGGTAATAAAATTTTATTAAAAGATTCCAATATATTTGTTTTAGAGAAAAAAAAAGATAGAATTGAAAACATATTTATATATTATAATAAAGCTATTCTATTAGCATATTTCGAAGTAGCCTATAAGTATGTTGTAGTGTTGTAAGGTTCGAACTCCAACAAAGGCAATAAAATTTTTTGACAAGACCTGGTTCGTTGACAAAACCGGCCGGGTTTCCAGTTTAATTCGTCGGATTGCCGGGTCGTTGACTAGTCAACGGTCTTCTTGCCCAAATGATCTAATTTAAAACCCGGCCCAGTCCAATGGCCGGTTCACTGGTTTGACCGGTTCGACCGCCGGACCAGGCCAGATTTAATAACTATGTCATTTTGTTTGCTAGGAATGGAGGAAGTTAGGGAGAAGTAGGAGAAAAACAGTCTTCTAATTTAACTCTTCTAATTTAACTATTTGCATTTGAAACCAACACCTATACTACCTGTATCTATACTAATTATAACCGAGAGCAAAAAATATTTAATTAAATGTGCCACTTTCTAAATTTTCAAAGATGTTCTTTATTCCATTTCATTTAAAACAATCATTATCTCATGCATTATTATTTATTATCCCATGTTAATTATGTTAGTTATTATTAACTAATATAACATTTTTGGCGTTTTGGCTAATATCATGCTATTAGTAATTAACTTTCAGTACTATATACTCCCGAAAGTTTCATATTTTTTTAATTTTGAAATATCCCAAAATATTTGTCAACTTAACAAAATCAAAGTTACTTTTAAACTTTTTTTCAAACGTTATTTATACATTTATCTATATTTCATACTAAATTTCTAGACAATTTTGAAAACAAATTCACAAACATCATCATCAGCCAATATTTTTAAAGGTTGAAAGCAAAAAATGCGATAGACAATTTAGGATAGAGAGAATACTATTAACTACAATGTTTCCCTATTTTATATTTATAGTGCGTTTGATAAAATTGAATTTAAAAATTGAAGTTCGAAATTTGAATCTATTAAGTTATTTGAATATATTAAGTTGGATTTTTGAAAGCAAATTTTATCGAGAAATTCGATGCCATCTAATTAATTCAATATATTCAAGCAATTTATTTTTATGCTTTTTCAAATGGAATACTTGACTCAAACATCAAAAGCAGTATTCTCAAATGGCTAAAGTGCCTGTTATCTTATTGATATTGAAGGGCGGGGGCTGGGTTATGCTGTTACCCCTAGTCTTAGGAGGGCAAGATGTCATTAACCGATACCATTAACGAGGCATGCAACGTACAATAAACCTCAACCCGTACATTACCCCAAAATTTGACCAATATAACGATAGTTATCTTTGTGATTCTCGCGGACTCTTTCCAAAAAGTAAACAAAGAGAACGACTCCTCCTTATCTTTGCCACGCAGCAGTCAAGCACTCAAGTACACACCCGCTCACACACTCGAACTTCACACCCCAACGCGCAAACGCTCGCACGCGGTTCATCAGCCTAATTTTCACAGAAAACCAAGAACAGAGGCCTTGGGACCCATATCATTTGTGATCCGAGACGTCCTTTTTTCATTCATCAATTCATCAATCCCGTCATTCTTCTTTTAAAGGAAAAAAAAAAAAGAAAAATAGTCTCCTAAAGGTCTTGCCAAACTTCTAGATCTCAAATTTTAAAAAAAAACATAAAAAAGAAAAATCAGAATATAGAAACAAAAATCAGGAAAAGACAAGCACAGTTCATCGGCGAGCAGGGGAGAAAGAAGTTACCATCTTTGCCGCCGGAACCGATACCACCTCTCCCGTCGCAAATCTTCACCGGAACAACACTGTAAAGCTGTGTCACTCTTCTATCTTATCTGTTATAATTTCTGATATTTGTGTGAACTACATGCCTCTTGCTTGCCTTCTCGCTTAAGCTAGCATCCTTTCATGTTTCTAATTGTTTTATGATTATGAATGACTGAAATTTGTTGTGTTCCTGAAAAGTTTCTGGCCTGATTGCTTTAAATTGCATAAAAGCTTGATTTTTGTTTGTAAATATGCCCAAAAGGAAATTATGAGCCAAAATAGGAAAAAGAATCTGCTGAGTCTTTGTGGTTGCAAGATAGATGATTCTGGTCAATCCAATGCTGGCCGGAACCCCTGAGTGAGGCTGGAAAACCAAGAGGGCCGAGAGAGAAGCTAGAGATTTTGGTATTGATTTTTCGTTTTTTCGATTTGCTACTTTTCTGCATTTTGGTGAGAATTTCAGTGTGCATTGGGTGTTTGCTTGTGGGGAGGAGAGAGACAAGGCAGTGGTCCGACGCCGCCGCTGTCCAACGAGGTTCATTGGAAATGAAAGCAAGGCAGCAGTAGCGCCTGGAACTCAAATTTTAAGTCCCCCAGTTTTGCCTTGCTTTTTTGATTTTACCTCAAATTTTAAGACTTTGTAATTTGACTCCAGAACTTATTCAGAACCTTTCAATTAAGTCCAAGGACTAGATTAGTCTAGTTAGCATTTTTTTTTTTCTTTTCATTTGTCAAGTTGTAATTAGTTATATATATATTTTTTATTTCTTAGAAGTGACGTAACCCATATGGGGCATAGGTGCATTTTATGTTTGTGATTTTATTTTTTCTTTTTCTTGCTTTTCTTTTATTTTTTTCCTTAATTAATTTTCATTTTTGTGGTACACGATCGAGTGTGCGAGAGCGTGTTATTCCTTGGCTTTTCCAACAAAAGCCTTGGAACTAATCTTTTGCTTTATTTCACTTTTATGTGTCATGCATGTTTTTATTTGTTTCGATATTAATTCAATGCATGTGATGTGTTTAGCATAGATTAAGTCACATTGGCCTTAAATTAAAAGAATATAATTAAACTCGCAACTGGATTTGTCGGGTATAGGGAGGTGCTTGAGGGTAAAATCTCGACCTTATCTCCTCACAAATGTAGCTCCCAAACTCATTTCTCTAATTTCGAAAGATCTATAGTTGCCTAATTAAAGGGATTTAATTTGCATTTCAAAAATAAAAAATTCTCTTTTTAGGTGACTTGGACACCTAAACTCAATAAAGAGCGACAACTCCAAAATTTTGGAAAGGCATTTTGCTAAACTCTAGTGGGCCTAAATCCATCGCCTTTGCGCAGTCTTATTTTAGGCTTTTTTTGCTTTTTGATTTTTCTTGTCCTAATTTCAGAAAAATAAAAATAATTTTTATTTTATCCTTTTAAGAAAAAGGGGTGCGAGAATCATCATTTCTGCTTTTGTGGGGAAGAAGTAGAACAAAGGCACATTGTAGTTTAACATTATGTGGCAAGTAGAGTCATGTGCTGTAGTGTTCAAATGAAATGTTAATAATTCTTCTTGGCTGTATTTGTCTTGCCTCTTAAGGATTGGGAAGAAAATCACCTTTTAATTGGTGAGGCACAAAATGAGGGAGGACAGTAGCATCTCACTTTACCGGGATAGGCTGGATAAGACACTTTCTTGTCATGATCTTACTGATGTGGAGACACTAGGGACACTTGTTAAGGATCAAATTTTACGTTCATCAGAAGTGGAGAATGAAGGTTAGAAACTTCTCTTTCGACATTTTAAGTTCCAATAGTTTATCTCACTTTAGAGTTTCTGCAACTAAATGGTACTAAATATTGATATTTATGCTTTGTAGATTTTATCAACAATATTGCAGAAACGAGAACCAAAGAAGTCTCACATTTTCTTGGAATGTTAAGCAGTGCCTCTGTGGATGATGTTCAGAGGTCAAAGTACAGTGAGGCCTCACATCGTGGTTGGAAAGTATACCTTTATTCATAATGCTTGCACTTTTCAATCTGGTGATAAGAAGTGTGATAATGATGTTATTACCATACTGTTATTTTGTCAGGTGAAACAGGATACTGAAGAATTTCGCGTTATGTATAGAGAAGGACCAGAAGGCACTCCATTTCATACCCTACTTGTTGAAGGCTATGTGGATGGGCCTTTAGATGTTTGTAAGCTATATTTATTTGCTGAACTGATCTCCCTCTTCTTCCATGTTAAATGCACATGAGGTTGAGTGCCACCTTCTATGTTGATTGTCTTTGAGAACTTTCAAATGGTCTTTTTGTTCTCTTGCAGGCCTATGCATCTCGTGGGAGGCGGGCTTGTATCCAAAATGGTAAATGTTTCTTCCAGAAAAATATGTTTCTGCTCAATATCTTAATGACATGTGATCATGCTTAATTTAATCTTGGGTGTATTACCTTTTGAATTTTGTAACATGTTCTGAACAAATTATCTCAACTGGGAAACAAAATTGGGTAGAGATACATCTGCTTTTGCTACCACGAACTATTAAAGGAGCACCGTCTGATATGTTTGAGCTGTAGCTCAGTGGTTACATTTACAACAGTAATGTTGATCCCATTAAGCACTTTGGTATTGCTTTCCAAATGAAGGTAACATGATACTATGCAAGGAGGCTTCTTTCCTGCTGTACTCTAAGCTAGTGACATTTGGGGACACAACCGGACAACTTGGGTGAATCAAATACTGTTCATCCTTTTGGCTCTTGAAATGTTTTTGAAGTAATTTGCTAATATTGCCTAAAGTGATGAGCATTAGCATTTCTTCCCTAACTATTTCCCTGCAGTAGGGGTGGAAAAACAAAAATGGTTAAGAGGAAAAGAAAAGGATACATTTGAGTACAACTAGATCTACTGATCCAGTGATGCTATAAATCCCTGATCAACCTAATAGCTTCATCAGAAATTTTTACATTTCGTATTGGATGTATTGGAAACTTGTGTACCTTGGGTATGTAAATAACTTTTTCTTGATTTTGACATATTATTCTGGTGATGTGGTTCAAACAACTCAAAATCTGTCTGCTTTCTAGCACTCCAATTTTAATGCTTTTAATAACATCATTCTTTTGTGATTTTTTTAACCAGGTGGCCACAGATTACTGTTCCAAGTTTCAAGCTCATCTCGTCTCAGTGTCTGCAGAAGGTCAGAATTGGTGAACAGATATGTTTAGTCAGGTTTGTTCTTTCCAAAACCAAATGTTTTCAGTTACTCTATACAAGTTATACCTTGCCTACTGAGGTGCTCGATTACTTGGAAGGAAGACTGAAGATTTCATGGCCATTGTCAACAAGGGAGGCTATAATCCATTATTTTGAGTTTGAATACTTACGAGATGATCTGGTTGTGGTGCTTTTGAACTCGGTAGGATTTTAAAGATAAATAATCTTGTCTAATTTTTTTTTTCTCCTTTGCTTCTCTGGGGTGCTTATTCTTGAATTGTATCTGAAGCTGAACATTTATGTCTATCCAGATATCTGACTTGGAAAGCATTGATATAAGTTCTCATGGTTTCACTCGAGATGGGATACCTGATGCACAAGATGTAATCCGGATTGATGTGGTGGGAGGTTTTGCTCTACAGAAAGTGTCTGCAAATAGATCTTACGTGCGGTGAGAAGTTTTCGTTAAATATCATGTACCTTTATTATAGAATGATAGGTAAAAACTTTGGTAGTCTCAAGTGCTACATGAACTTTAGATCATTTATACCATGACCTGAAAGATCAATGACTTACCAATTAAATAATTGGAGGACAATGATAGAATGAATTCAGAAATATATACTAGAATTGACATGAGTATTTAATTTACACAAGGATGACTCTATCTATCTGTGAATCTAGGCATGTAAAACCAACATGGTAACTGCAGTTTGAGCACTTTGTAGGAGATTTTACTACAAGTCTGTTAAACATGTGGGAAATGAATTTTGCTTATGAACAGATCACATGTGTCTTGAACTTATGAAAGACTTCTATTTCTGTGGATTTTGAGTTTAATATCCATATTTAACTTTGTTTTGCTGTTTCTGGCTTACAATGCTTTCCTTTAATTCAAATATTCTAGGACAATTGCAAACATGGATGTTAAATTGGATTTCATTCCTCCAGCACTCATTAATTTTGTTTCAAGGCAGATCTTAGGAAGTGGTTTCAGGCTTTTTAAAAAGGTTAGTAATGCTTTTCAGGAGTTTTTTTTTTTTCTTGAGACAATTAAGTCTCTACTTGCATTCCTATTGGTGATAAAGGCATTTCAAGTTTTTCATGAATATTCATCTAGTAGTGGCTTGAATAGGGTCTGTTATTTTGATCAGAAAGTCCATTTAGTTCCTCTCTCAAATTCTTACTTATGTTACTATTAGGATCTTGAAACTATGTGCATCTACATAGAAATAAAATAAAAATTACCATAAGCGTGGTGCTATGAGTGCATCTACTGCCAAATAGGTCCACTGGTTGAAGTGATGGTGTTGGTTAACGTCTTCTTATCCCACAAGCAAATCCTTTGTCTAGTAAGTTTGAAAAATGTGCACAGGTCCTTGCAGTTGAACTTATAGTTATTGGGTATGGATCTTTTGGTGCTTAGTATCTGCTTTTCTCAGATATATAATCCTTGGAACTCTTACAGGAGGTTGCTTCAGTTGCAAAAGGTGATGAAGATTTTGCCAAGGCTTTGAAAGATCCACTGTATGCTTATGTTGGCCAATCCTTTTACTCAAATGGTTTATCTACCAAGACTCCTCAACCAGCTGAAATGAATAATGATACATCCTGCCTGCTTAAAGAACAATTGGAAGAGAGAGAAAATGTCAGCAGTAGTCAAGAGATGGTTCATAATCACGACTCTGCAGTTAATTCCCAAGCTGGGGATTCGTTTGTTGAAGATAAAAAATTATATGGTGAGATTGAGGAGATCAAGGAAAATGATAGTGAGGGAAGTCAATGTTTGGCTGAATTAGATAACAATAGTTCTATTAATTTGCCCACAAATCAAATTGATTCTGGATTTTCCACCGACAATAAGAAAGTAGTTATTCATCCGGAGGTTGAACAAGCTTTGAGAATATTGGATGATGTAATCTCCGTTTTCCAAGAATGCAGACCAAATCATGAAACCAGGATTTTGCCTGGCAGCCCTAAAGAAGAATCACAATATTTGGAAAATAACAAGTCCAGAGAGGCAGGATACTCGGAGGCCAATCGAATCTGCAAAAATACCGAGGTACGTGGTCAGCCAACAGAAAAGGAAGATCCAGAAGCGATTGGTTCATATGAACCCAGGAATAGCTCTAGTAGCCATTGTATCAGGTATTCTCTTCATATCGATAATTTGTCATTGTATCAGGTATTCTTTTCATATCGATAATTTGTCTCTTTACATTTGTTCGATTACGTTATCCCTATTAATTCAACCCATTATCAGACATACAGGATCCAGTACGTATTGCAGGTATGCCAACCATAATAAAATAGCTCCAGCATCGCAGGATTTTTCTGGCCCTTGTGAGATTGACCATGCTGTTTCACTTTCATCTCAAAATCAGAGAATGGAATTAACTCTTACAGAGAAGGCAACAAATGATGAGGATGTATTCAGTCCTGATGCCAATGGTGTTGGCGGAGATGAGGCGAGAAGAAGTAAGAACAGGAAAATTCGGTTCTGCTGCCTCAGCTCTCTTTCTTGGCAGTATCAGCTTGAAAACTAAGTAGAGCTGTCCGATGCTGTAATCTGTGTACCATTTATCATTAAATTAACAAAGTACTTAGCATAATTTTTTGTAATTACCAGATAATAATAACAGTGTAGTATCATTAATTATGAGTTTGTTGCAGAGGTTGAAAGAAAATAGGAAATGCACCACAAGTGGGCTACTCCTGCAGTTGCTTTTTTTGAATGGCAGCCAACTGTGTTTATTGTTTTTATCCAGATGACAAATTTTAACACTTTTCCAAGGCTAAATCCATTCCAACTGTGGAAAATACACGAAATTTCTACGTGCATATGAGAATCCAGTATTCAATCTACTGCGATAAAAGCTCAAAACTGGCAACAGTATCACCATTTGAATTGCTATGAATTTGTGAAGCCGGCAAATTGACTAGTCTGTCCCATGAATTTGTGTATTTAATATTTTCTCGCTTTGTTTGCCTGTTTCTCCAATTGGTTTTTTTTTTTTTTTAACTGCTAATCAACGCTGGCGGGTGGGCTTGGGTATCCATATTGATTATTTTGAGATAATAGTGGATAAAAACAACACTTGTAAGGAGTTCTATTAAAATCAAGAAATACAGGTCTGCCTGCATCCACACCAGAATAAATAGAGTTTTTCAAAAAAATTTGCTAGTGGAGGGAGGCAGGCCTCCTAGGGATAAGAGACATACGGCTATTGAGAGAGCTAAAAAAGGATCTTTGGTATATAATTCATTAAAAACAAATATAACAAGAATACCCAGAGAGAGTAGAACACCCCTTACCCTCTTCTAATACGAAAATTATAAACACCCAATCTATCTAAATTCACCAATCCTCTAGATAACTTTGGGAGAGATTGTTGAGAATACAATAATGTAAAAGAGCCATAAGGTAAATGCTGCCAGGGAGTCTGCCACCATGTTAGCTTCATGGAAACAATGTATGAACGAAACCACAAGATGATCAAATAAACGGATCTTCCGTATCACCGAACGAGTAGATGACGGACCTAAAGATTTGGATGTCAGAACACTACATAACACTTTAGAATCAATCTCAACAACTATACGAGAAAGACCATTAAGAGCACAAATTTCAAAACCCGTGTAAAGAGCCCTAGCCTCCACCTGTAGGGAAGAAGACCACAATAATATTCCACAAATGCAAACACCACCTCACCATTCAAATCTCTGAGAATCCCTCCACCACCACCTAGCCCTAGGTTCCCGTGCGAAGAACCATCCGTATTCAACTTCAGACACCCATCCATTGGCCTTAACCAAACAACCGAAATTTACCTAAACCTCAACGGAGAATTTTGCAAATCAAGCACCAAGTCTCGCCAAGAGATCCTAGAAGCCAGAGGAATATCAAATTTGGCTCTAAACATGAAGATCAATTCAGATGTAATCTGGAACACAGTGTGGCGAAAATCAAGAACTACCCCATCAAAACATGCTTTATTCCGAAATCGCCAAATAAACTAGAAAATTACAAATGGAGCCACTCTAAATAGCCATTTCAGCCTGGGATTAGACTGCAACAACTGCCACAACTGCCGCAATTGCCAATTTACTAGTTTTTGCCTGACAATACTATTAGGCCGAAAAATACCCAACGGACCCTCGAAATGTTTGTAGATCAGATTAAAGATCTCACTTGTAATAAAAAGATGATGAAGCGACTCAATTTCAGGGGACGAACAACAATAACAATTAGAAGGGCCACACACCTGAAACTTAAACAGCACCTCCCTAACTGGTAACTTATTTCGCAACAATCTCCACATAAAGAAAGAGATTTTAAGAGGTAAACCCGACTGCCAAATCCCAAATAAAACCCGAGAAGAAGAAGGTGAACTATCCAATATAGCCAAAATCGAATGCACCTCAAAATCTCCTGAGGAAGACAGACCACAGAGCAGCATCTGAACCCTTCCTAACGGCAAGAAAGGTGTCCCTGGCTAGATTATAGACCTCCTAAGGAGCTGAATTTAGTAAAAGAGTCAAATTCCAATGCATGCCTTGCCAAAACTCTCTAACCGACACATCAGTAGCCAAAGTTGGGAATTTCCATGCCAACGAACCAATACCAGACCAATTGTCCCACCAAAAGGAGTAGCTCCCATCCGAAAGGTCCCACAACAGAAAATTTACACCCATAGTGAGTTACAATAACGATCATATAAAAAATTCACCCACAGTGAGTTCCTTTGCCTGAATCTCCTCCAAAATTTACATGCAAATGCCACCGAGACAGACTGCAACGAACGGAAACCCACACCACCAGCCTCAGTCGGAAGACACATCCTACGCCAGGCCACCCAGTGCTGCCATGGGCCCAAAGAAAACTTGAAAATAAATTTTCAATCTGATGAATAACACCTCTAGGAGGATCTAAGATCGATAACAGATAAATCAACAAGGATGACAAAATCGACTTGATCAACACAATCCGCACTCCAAAAGACAACCACCTCACACTCTATTGCTAGATGGAGCCACAACCGAATCAATAATATCCAAAAAAAAAAAAAAAATTCTTTCAACTTCCTACCAACAAACATCGGACAACCCAGGTACTTAATAGGAAAACTTTTGCAGCCAAAACCCGTCAACTTGCGAACTATCAACATCCTTTGGTGGGTAACCTTCGGATGAGCTAGAAAACAACTCTTGGAAACAGTCACTAGCTGGCCTGAACACCGCTGATAATCTTGTAACACCTTCATCACCAACAAAAGAGAAGATCTATCCCCTCCTTGTAAAGATTGGAATATCATCCGCATACGCCAAATGGGATACCAACGGACAATTTTGAGCGACAAAATAAGGAGAGAAAGACGGATGATGAAGCAAATCATTCAATCTCCTCAACAGCACCTCAGCCAAAATTATGAACAAAGCTGGGGACAAAGGGTTGCTTTGCCTTAGGCCTCGACAGGAGGGGAAAAATCCACACGGACGGCCATTAATCAAAACCGAAAACATACACGACGAAATAATTCTCCAATTGCCTAAAATAGTGCATAAAGTCCGATGGTTAGACTTTACAAAAGCTTCATTATGATGTTAAGGTTAAGTTGCACTATTTGGATAGTGAGACTTCTGATAAACTGAAATGATTTCTTGAGATTGCCTAGTAATTTTGGTAGATTAAGCTTTTTCAGACCACTTAAACCAATGTGTCACTGCTTCCTTTCGAAGAGATAATCATTGATATTCTCAAGATTCTGGTGCTGATGAATCTTGCTATTAGATATTGAAATGCATTCATTAAATAGTAATTTGTACATTGAATCCCATTGGATGAGGTTAAATTAAGAATGATACACATAGTAGAAAGGGATAAAGTAAATTTCTTTACGAAAGTTTTTAAACAATAAAATAGTAACACATATTTGACCAAAGTTAAGAGGGAGTATTAACAAATAAAATGCATAATTAGCTCACTAACAAATATCACTATTAAAAGGTGTGAGATGGAAAATAATAAACATATGGAAAGATATATAGATGGATACCAAGGATAGAGAATGGGAGTGGGGGGAAGTGACAACAAGGAGAAATCCAGAATGGGGCATAAGTAAAGTGAGTGAACCCAAAAAAAAAAAGGAAAGTGGAATGATGAGGTGTAATCCAGAGTGTTTAATTATCCTTATCTTATTTTGTTTAGTGTATTTGTTGATTTTTGCCAGGTTAATGGATTAATTGCCATGTTGAGTCATGGAGTTGCGTATCTTTACCGTCTATTTGTGGAGAATTGCAATACATCTACCGTCTTACCTACCAAAGGGGATGAAAGTCTTTAGGGGAGGAAGCTTACAGCTACATTGTTTTCATTGATTAGGTTCAATCAAGCTAGTATGTCTTTATTATCTAATTTTGATTGAACGCTAAGTGCTGATTGTCTTGTTTTGGATATAGGTTTTGGAGTGTTTCATATGCTAGGAGTGGATAAAAGAGTGTGTGTATCAATGTCCATGGATACATGTTCAATGGTTAAAGAATTGATTAGTCCTGAAACATGTAATTAATCATGTTGTGTTTGATCCTGGTGATATGGCAACCAATTCACTTGTGGATGTCACTAATCAATGGCTCATTGAATCGATTATACATGGTAAATTTATTATTGTTCAATTAGCCATTGACAAGGTAAGTTTTTCATCTAGAATTCATAGTTATCATAGTGAAATCGAGAAGTTTGATTTGCCTATGGAGGCATGGTTTTTTCCTAATATGTCTTTGTATGCTTTTAATTCTTATTTTGATGACATGAATGAGTGTTCTTTGTGCATCCCAAAGGATATGTTTCTTGATTTGTTGACACATTGTGAAACTCTTGAGTTAATTGGAATTGTCTTTAGGGTTGTCTATGTGTGTAATGTAGATAATCATCTTGAGTTAATAAAGTTTGAAGAGCTACTTATTTTAATTATGTTTATCATTTTAGTAATGATTTGAGTCATTTTGTGAATTGCAGTTGTCTTAGTTGTGCGAGTCTTGTTTTGAGTTCTTACGTGTTGTTTGTTTTCCTTAAGTCATGTGATCATGATGTTCGTCCTTGTATTGTCCCTATTAACTCTAGTTGGAATGTGTTTAAATCATTTGTTTGCATGAAGTTCTAGCATACATGTTATCCAAAGCAACTCTGTTATCTATGCACACGGTATGAAGCATCACGTGATCTAGTTCATGTGGATAGAATACTTGTTTGGAAGCTTAGGTATTGCCTCGATGCTTATGCTAACTGATAAGTGTTTATTATATATGGTTATTAGTAGCATTATTTGTTTATTTTTGGTGTAAAATAGGATCTTTTACGGTGTAACTTGCTCTCTAAATCTCTCAATTTTGCGAGTTTCATTTGAGCAGATTAATGTGCAAATTTTTGTTATAATTGTAGAAGTTGAGACAAGATATGAATGTTGGATCGAGATAATAATATCACTTAAACTCCATTAGCGCATGATTCAACGACAAATTGGAAAGAGAATAGGACACATCATGCAAGTATTATCGGTGAAGGCATGAACAACGACATGAATCTCTTACATGTGAATTTAGAGGTGAACTGGAGCAGAAAAGAAGCAAGAAAATGCACCAGAACTAAAAACGCACCCTCTGAATATGTGGGCTCAGGTCACGTATTTATAAGTTGCGTATTGTCCCATGTTTCTTTGCAACTTGTTTCGCAACTTGCTCAGTTTCACTTCTTTCCAGCTCAATTTCAGCACAGAATTTTGGCTGCACATGCTCAAGAATCTTTATGGAAGAGAAAAGGAAGCTTTATGTCATTTTATTTGTCATTTTTTGACTCTTTTAACACTATATATGTAAAAATCATTAAAGAGACTAAAATAGAGGGAGTTATTATCAGATTTTAATTCAGGAGCTTAGTTTTAGTTTTTTTTTTTATTCTATTAGCTTGGAACTTGTAAGAAACTCTTGGAGAATTCATTGTACAACTCATTTTGTTGAAGCAATAGAAGATTTGGGAGTTTGTTCATCACCTTGGCTCAGCTTTCTCTATCTTTTTCTTTACTTGTGATTCAATATGTGTTCATGCAATGAAATTATGTTCTTTCTTACTTTATGAGTAGCTAAATTTCTAAATCTAAATAGTAGATGAAACTTATGGGTGCATGCACTGCATTCTCTTGGAGGACAATTGCAAACTGGTGGTAGAGTTGCAAAGAAGGTTCAATCCAAATATGAAAAAGGTGGTAAGATTAAAAATTATCAAATGGTTTGCTGCAGGTATAATATTTCCTATCTCTAATAGTTCATGGATTAGTTCAATTCATGTTGTCCCAAATAAAGGTGAAACTACCATAGTCAAAGAAAAAAATAATGAACTTATTCCTTCTAGACTTGTTGTAGGATGGAAAGTGTGTATCAATTATAGAAAGCTCAATGCGGTTACTAGAAAAGATCACTTGCTTTTACCTTTTCTTGATCAATTATTAGAGCGTATAGCTGAATATGAATTCTATTATTTTTTTGATGAATTTTCAGGTTATAATCAAATAGTTATAGTGCCCAAGGATCAAGAGAAAATGACATTCACATGTCCTATGGCACTTTTGCATTTAGAAGGATGCCATTTGACCTTTGTAATGCCTCCGCCACATTTCAATGATGCATTATGGCAATTTTTTCTGATTATATTGAGAAAATTATGGAGATATTTATGGATGATTTTTCTATGTTTAGTTCTTCATTTGATAATTGTCTTCATAATTTGGACTTAATTTTGCAGAGATGTGAAGAAACCAATTTAGTTCTCAATTGGAAAAAGTGCCATTTCATGGTTCGAAAAGGAATTGTTTTAAGGCATAGGATTTACTACAAAGAAATTGAGGTGGACAAGGCAAAGATAGAAGTAATCGAGAAGATGCCACCTCCAAACAATATCAAGGGGATCAGTAGCTTTTTTGGATACGTGGGTTTTTATAGACGTTTTATTAAGAAATTTTTCAAGATATCTAAGTCATTATATGATTTATTATGCAAGGATATCTCGTTCATTTTGATGATAAATGTTTGATCGCTTTTGATAGGTTGAAGAAGGAGTTAACTTTAGCACCTATTATTATTTCACTAGATTAGTCCCTACCATTTGAATTAATGTGTGATGCAAGTGATTACGTGATAGGCGCCGTTCTAGGGCAAAGATGGGAAGAAAGGTTGCACATGATTTATTATGCAAGCAAATTGCTTAATGAAGCACAACTTAATTATACAACCACGGAAAAGGAACTATTGGCGGTGATATTTGTATTGGATAAATTTAGATTCTATTTAGTAGTATCTAAAGTTATCATTTACACAGACCATTCGGCTCTTAAATATTTGTTTTATAAAAAAGATGCAAAATCCCGTTTAATCCAATGGATTCTCTTATTGTAGGAATTTGATGTAGAAATAAAGGATAAAAAGGGATCGGAGAACTTTGTTGCTGACCACCTTTCGCGACTCGAGTACATCCCTGCTGACGATCGAGTTCTAATTAAAGAGAATTTTTCGAATGAATTTATCCTAAAACTTGCTAAGTCTCCATGGTATGCAGATTTCACTAATTATTTGATAAGTGGAATAATGTCAAAGGATTTAAATTATCACCAAAAGAAGAAATTCTTGTATGATGGTAAAAGTTACTTTTGGGAGAAACCGTTGCTCTATAAGCATTGTGTCGATGGTATGGTACATAGATGTATTCCTGAAGATGAGGTACGTGATGTTCTATATCATTGTTATAACCTAGAAATGGGTGGTCGTTTTAGTACTTCAAAGAATGTAGCAAAGGTATAACAATCGGGGTTTTATTGGCCAACTATGTACCGTGATACTAGAGAATATGTAAAAAGTTATGATGCTTGTCAAAGAATCGAAAATATTTCTAGAAAAATTAAAATGCCCTTACCTACTTTCTTAGAAGTTGAGTTGTTTGATATGTGGCGTATGGATTTTATGGGACCAATTTTTTAGTTCTTTTAACAATAAATACATTTTAGAAGTCGTAGATTATGTTTCTAAATGGGTGGAGGCAATTGTTTCACCTACTAGCGATACTAAAGTTGTACTTAGATTTCTCAAAAAGAATATTTTTAGTAGGTTTGGCATACCTAGAGTTGTAGTGAGTGATGAGGAAAAATATTTTATAATAAGCAACTTGATTCCTTATTGCTCAAGTATGGTTGTAGGTACAAGACTTTACTTCAATACCATTCTCAAGTCAACGGACAAGCGGAATTAGCAAATCATGAAATCAAACTCATTTTGGAGAAAATGGTGAACAAATCACGAAAAGATTGGGCAAGCAAACTCAATGACATAAATATTCAGTACTTTCATGCTTGTGTCAAAGGTAAAAGGAAAAGTAATAGGATACTGAATATACAAAGGGAAGATGGGACATGGACCAAAAATGAATAGGAACTAGGGGCTGAAATTGAGGAGTATTATCAAAAGCTATTGACTAGTCCTGGGGTGTAGTGTTTGGAGGAAATACTGGATGGAATTCCACACTCAATCACTGACCAAATAAATAACAAATTAACCAAAGCTGTAGAGGAAAAATAAGTTAAGAAAGCCTTGTTCTCAATGAACCCTAATAAAGCACCAGGACTAGATGGAATGTCCCCCTTTTTTGCCAAAAGCTCTGGTACCTCATTAAAGGTGATATGGTAAATGCTATCAAAAGTTTTTTCCATTCCACCCTTATGCTTAAAGCTATAAACAACACAGTCATTTCTCTCATTCCTAAAGTTGATAATCCCACTGATCTGAAGCAATGCAGACCTATCAGTCTTTGCAATGTGACTTACAAAGTGTTTCCTAAAATTCTTGCTAATAGACTAAAAAATGTTTTGGACCTTTGCATAAGCAAAAATCAAGCTACTTTTGTACCAGGAAGGCAAATACTAGACAATGTGATTCTATCACATGAATTTTTCCACCACCTGAAAAAAAAGGCAAGGAAATGTAGGATTTATGGCTTTAGAGCTGGATATGTCTAAAGCATACGACAGAGTGGAATAGAGGTTCTTGGAGGTTGTAATGAAGAAAATGGGTTTAGTGGATTAGCTGTATTTCCACAGTTACATACTCCTTCAATATCAATGGGGATTACAGAGGTTTTGTCACTCCAAAAAGAGGTATAAGACAAGGTGATCCACTGTCACCTTATATCTTCCTTTTATGGTCAGAAGGAATGTCTAATCTACTCAAACAAGCTGAAGGAAACAAGAAGATCACTGGTATGAAAATCAGCAAAAGAGGACCATCAATCACCCACTTGTTTTTTGCAGATAATTCTTTAATATTTTGTAAAGCTGAACCCAATCAAGTCAAGGAGTTAATGCATTTGCTGAAGATGTATAAGGAAAGTTCAGGTCGAAAGATCAACATAGAGAAGTCCTCAGTCTTCTTTAGCAAAAACATGTCCATTGGTAAAAAAGATGAGAAATGCACGATGCTTGGGAAAATACAAAAAGTGAGCCAAGGGAAGTACTTGGGCCTCCCAATAGTGATTACTAGAACAAAGGAACAAGCATTTGGGTTTGTGAAGAAAAATTGCTAGAAAAGAATCAATTCCTGGAAGAACAAATTTTTGAGTGCTGCAGGCAAGGAGGTGTTACTCAAAGCAGTGACAATGGCAATGCCTACTTATGCTATGTCATGCTTTAAATTGTCCTCCAAGCTATGTAAAGACATTAGCTCCATGATGTCTAGGTATTGGTGGGGGGAGACAGAAGGTAAAAGTAAACTTCATTGGTGTTCATGGAAGAAATTGACACAGGATAAGGGAAGTGGAGGACTGGAATTTAAGGATTTGTAGAGATTCAACAAAGCACTATTGGAGAAACAGGTGTGGAGATTGTTAACTAGACCAAACTTATTAGCAAGGTGCTCAAAGCCAAATACCACCCCAATGAATCAATCCTCAGATGCAAAGTCCCTAAAACATCCTCATGGATCTAGCAGAGCATTATGGGAGCAAGAGAAGAGGTGGAAGAAGGCATACGAAGGAAAATAGGAAATAGGAGGAGAAAAAGGATATGGGACGATAATTAGATACCAGATACTCCACAGGGGAAGCCAACAATAGTTAAGTCACAAAACTGTAACCTTAGTATAGTGGATCATTTAATATCCAACTTCAGATGGGACAAACTAGTGGTGTTCAGGACTTTCAATAGTGAAGACACAACAAAGATACTGAAGATTCCTATAAGTCTGACAAGGAAAGAGGATAGCAACTTCTACGTCCATAGTGGGTGTGGACAACACACAGTGAGATCTGCCTACAAAGAACTGAACAAAAAGCAAATTTAGGAAAGTAGAGGCAGTAGAAGAGAAGAAAATCCAAGCGGAAGCCATGGTAGCAGGCAGGTGTGGAAGCAGATATGGAAATTGAATGTCAAACAAAAACTAAAAGTCTTTATCTAGAAATGCATGAATAATGCTTTACCAATTAGAGAGTTAATCTTTGACAGAACAAAGATTGGAGACCCCATTTGTAGAGGCTATGGAGAAGAAATAGAAACCGTGGATCACTTACTATTCCAATGCAAGAAAGTAGAACAAGTGTGGAATATTTCACCTGTACAATGGGATGGGATAGCTGATCAAAGAGGCAGTTTTAGGAGACTATGGAGTGCCTTAGTAGGAGCAAGATATAGACAGGAAGGGATGAAGCATATAGGTCTTAGGGCCAATATCTTGTGGCAGCTGTAGAAAGCAAGAAGTGAAAGAGTGTTCAAGGGAGAAGAAAAGCAACCGTTACAAGTGGTACAAAAGGCAATGCAAGAATGGATGGAACACTTGATGGCTGCAGAAGGGAACAGGAGTTTGATTATTTCAAAAATTGCTGGACCTTCAGACGAGCCAGGACTAAACATAAGTCAGGAGGAGTGCATCAATATAGAAGTAGCTATAGCTAACAGGAAAGAAGTGGAGGAGGTAGGGATTGGAGTGATTGCAACTGATATCTGGTCAGGAGAAAGCTGTATGGGCCATGAGAGAAAGGAGTGTCGGACATTGCCTACTGGATTATGGAAAAGCATTTAAACTAGCAATGGTGAAAGCAAGAGCACAACATTGGTCATATAAAAGGGTCAGGAGATCAATAGCCTAAGCTCAATGTTTATGCAATGCTCATTTTATCTGCTCCAAGATGAACGAATAGATAGAAGTAGACAGATTAGTTCATATGTTGTAGACATTCCATTGGATGAGGAACACTGATTTCCTTAGTGTCTTTGTACACGACGTATAGCGTAGTTAGGCCTTTGCCCATACTTTTGTAGAGTTACTTTCGCTAATCAATATAATCTCCTAATGTTTTCAAAAACAAAACTTGATGGCACACTATGGGCATATCGGACGGCATTTAAGACTCCCTTAGAGATGTCGCCATATCGTTTAGTATATGAAAAAGTTTGTTATTTACCTGTAGAGATTGAACATAAGGCATATTGGGCTATTAAGGTAATTAACATGGATTTTAATCTTGCAGTTGGTAAAAGATTGCTTGAATTGAGTGCATTGGAGGAACACCAACTAAATGCTTATGAAAATGGCAAGACATAGAAGAGAAGATCAAATATTAGCATGATAAGCATATTATCCCTAAACAATTTAAGGTCGGGCAAAAAGTGTTTTTATATAACTCATGCCTTAGGTTGTTTCCGGAAAACTAAAGTTGAGATGGTTGGTACTATTTGAAATAACTCAAGTATTCCCTTATGGAGTAGTCGAGGTCATAAATGCAAGAAATGAAAGGTTCAAGGTTAATGGATAAAGGTTGAAACCCCACTTGGCAGGTGAAATGATCCCTAAAGGACTTAGTTGTCCTTTAGGCTATTCTTCTTCAACCTAAGGAACTTCAAAGAAAAGAGTCAAGCCAATGACTGTAAACAAAAGTACTAATTGGGAGACAATCCACTGTTTTGGTGATTTATGTTAATTTTATTTTTAAATCATGTGTTTAAATTACTTTATTATTTTTCATTTATAGGAATTGGAAATGGAAGCAAAGATGACCATTTGAGATGAAATCGGTGAACTTTAATCAAGGAACTCTACCCCTCAATTTGTGTAAATGATATTTTTGATTTGTTAAAGAGGGTTAGAATGCATGTTCGATTATTTTACATATATGTGCATCGATTATTTTACCAAAAGAATGATCTAAAATGCATTTTGTGTAATTGAGGTAAAGAGTATAATTTTAAAAAGTTAAAATTTTTTTTTTTGTAGAAAACTGCAAAAAAAAAATGCTGGCTCAGGAAAACGTGGGATCAACCTATGTTTTTAGAGCCTTCGTATTGCATTTTGAAAAAAATGCAGGCTAAAAAAGGTCACGTTTTCTTGAACCCGCATATTACATTCAATAAATTTAAGGCACAAAACGCAACCTTAAAATGCAGGCTCAGAGCTGCATTTTCGGGCAAGAGATTTTAAAGAAGGAAAACGCAAGTTATTTCTTCTTTTTCTTTCTCTCTTTCACCACACGTATCCCACACAAACACACACAAACTTCATAAATCTTCATTTTTACTCCATTTTTTGCTAGAAATCATCAATCTAACACCTTTTGATCCTCTTAGAACCTTTTTAACTGATTGAAATTCAAGAAAACACCTTCAAATGTGGTTTTAAGAGATTGAGGGTTAGGATTTTTCGTTTCTAAATCCATCAATTGGACGTCAATTGGGGTGATTTTCATAGGATTTTTTGCACTGTTAGCATCACTAAATATATGACGCCCCCACTTCTCTCAAGGGCGAACCCGAGGATATCAGCGGGACGCCTGCCCAACTCTCGCCAAAACTCAATACTATCCAATCTAAGCTTAAGGTAAATAACTAAATAATAAAAGTCGAAGATATGAAGAAAGTCGCTTCCTTACACAAACGTTCAATCTTACATTACAATTTTTCAAAATACATCAACTTTCTGATGTATACAACCTCCAAAAGTTGTCTTAACAATTACAATCAAAATCCCAACCAAAAGAGCCATCAAGTTGGCTTCTCCATAATTCCTTCCATTTTCGCTCCTGTTAAGGAAAACAAATCTAACGGGGTGAGCTAACGTTCGTGAGGCCAAGAAAACATGCAAAACACGTAATTCAAATAACAATATCACTTAAACACAAATGAAAGCTATGACATTCAAGTAGTTCACAATTTAACAATAAAACACACTTGATAAGGATACGGGAGCTCTCAAGAGATATTTTCCACTTGCTCGATCCAGTACTTCCACGAGTTGACACTCCGTCAATCGGGTAGGCTATAATCCGTAGAACTTCACTTACACGTTCCCCGTTCACCGTTACCCCCCTGCTCCGGGCCCGCACTTCTTTTAAATAAGGCGATACTACTCCAGTATGCCAAGCGAGATCTCTCCAATAGATCAAGCTTATACACTTTTCTCATGACTCACCAAACTTCTTGACCAAGCCCATGCCGGCTCGAGTCGCAAGGTCGGCCGATGAGATTTGGGCGTCCCCTAACATTATCACTAGAAGTCGAGGAGATTCACTCCAACGACTTATGCAGCCATAACATAATTAACCATTTCAACACTTCACTTATTTTACTTAACAATTCATTTCAAGCAATTCACTTTAAGCAATTCAAATACACTTCACTTAAACGAGAATGAGTGCGATAAAGTACACACTCGACTCGACATATTCAAAATACTCAATTAATAATAACAATTAAGCACGTAACAATTTTTCACACACTTGACACTCACCAAGTCAAGATAAGAGTGAGTGAACGAGCAAGTAAGTCATTAGGCGTTTGCTTCGAGATTCTCTTGAAGGTCCCCTTGAGCGTCTGAGCAAATAATAATTTACGATCACACACTATTACTTATAAACCCCCTATTAACAAGGAAGATTGTACACTTGTACAATACTAAGAAAATATCATAAAAGAGAGCCTTAATTACTCGTGAATCGAGACTCAAAAGTGGGGTTTAATAACACAAGGAAAAACTGATTTCCTTCATCAAATCAAGTTTAAAATGGTTAGTCAATATCAAAGGATAGGGAAGAGTCTCCAAAACTCATTTCCCATCGATTCGGAAAATTTCAATTTTTGCACGTCAACTTAGAAAAATCAGAACTTGCACTCAATAGGTCCAAAATTGGAAAACTTTATACCATTGGAATCTTGGTTCAAAATACTAAAAGTTCCTAGAAGGCACCTTTCCAGGATTCTAAACGGAAGACATTCAAATTTCAGCCCAAAGTGGCTGCTATAAGCACACAAGACAGTTTTAGTCTTGTTTTTTGGCAAACTTTAGAAATTTGGTAAAATTCATAGGAAATGAACTAGCCTCTAAAATTCATACTACAATAAGAGTTCTAGACAAAGTTTTAAACACAACAAATGAACTAAATTCAGAGTTTTGAGTGCCAAAATATAGTAGCCCAAAGTTGGCCCAAAAATGAAGACTGTTGGTAAATTTCCAGATTTTGAAGAACAACTTTGGCCTATCATTTGTATATCAAAACAGTCTTAGAATGACACCAAAATTGGTATAATTCAACTTCCATATGAGGCCTACTCCTCTATCAAATTTCACTTAAAAGTCGTATGGGAAGGTAGTTAACAAAACTGCCAAAGTTCAAGAAATTTCGAAGACAAATCTGTCTTCTTGTTTCCTTTTCCCTTTTCAAACATATTGCCCAATGAAATCAACTCCAAGTTGGTTCATTGGTGACACTAAGGTCCAGGAAACATCTAATATACATTTGGTAGGTGTTTGACACCAAAATTTTCGAAACAACATGTCCCAAGTCAAACTAGGCCATTCCGCTAGCAAAATTAGGGTTTTCCAGCTTTGGTACAGTTCGGGAATTGAGCTATATCTCACTCAATACAACTTAAAATTGAGCGTGGTCAGTAGCGTTGGAAACTAGATTCACAAGTCTACATTTCATCAGAAGAAATTGTTTTGAAATTCAGTTTGCAAATGAGAGAAATTAGAGCTACAAGATGCAGCTTCTAACTTCCTCTCGGTTGGACTAACAGAACAGGACAGCCGACTTTGATCAATCACTACAAATGACTCAGTTCGAATTAGAAGGTGCATGATACACTGTTAGAAAACTATGAATGTCTAGTTTTGAATGCCAGCACTCAATTCTAACGTCTGAGCAGAGAGTTATGTTCGTTCAAAGATGCTTTGTCCGGACCACCTGAACACATTTTTCCAGATTTCTACAATTTCGAAATTTCAACTTTTACTCAACCAAATCAAATGATTTTTGGTAGAAACTTTCCTCACCTCATATACAACATATCTACATCAGTTCAAAGTCATTTGAGTAACAAAAATTTGAACCAAAGGCCCAGCAAAAACAGGACAGATTTTGGCCGGTCTTCCTATGCAATTTCCTTCGGTTTTCCTTTCACTTTTCTAACTAATATCATCTTGTTTAACACATAATTAACACAAACAACATTTATTATCATTATAACAGCCCATACATCCAAGGTGAGATTTCATAGAGCCCACATCAATCATTCCAATTCAAATAACAACCTCAATAATGAAGCTACAAGCTTCTTAGCCAAGTTTAACTCACTAAAGCCAAGATTAAAAGATTAGATGATTACCTCCTAATCCTTGAGACAAATCAGAAATTTTTGCACCTCTAAAGCCCCAAGAAAACCGTGAGATGATGCCTTTCTTCTAGCTTAAGTGGATCTCCAAGAAATTTTAAGGTTGGATGGAAAGTTTAAGGTGATTTGGAGTGAAATGGTGAGGAGTTTTCTTCTTCTTCCTTGCTTGGAGTTGGCCGGCTATGGTGAGTGAGAGAGAGAGAGAAGGCTGATCAATGAAGCTTCTTGGAGAAGCTTAAGAATTTGTGGTTAAAATTCCTTCAAAAGTCAACTCTTAATAGTGCGCACACATGCACATTTTGTATCCGTTTTCTCTCGGGTTTGTTTCACTTGTGCACTAAACTTCTAATGTACTTCCTTTAACTTTATAATTATTCACTCTTAGTAGTCTAGAATAAATTCCTTATATCTCCAATTAACCGCTCCGACTCGATATAAGCGAACTTCCAATTCACGTGCAATAAAGCGAAACCTAAAAGGAATTCTTGTAACGATAATATAAGTAACTAATACTAGGGTAATTAATCATAAAAATAACAATTTTAAGACTAACGCATGAGTCCTCAAATATCCAAGGTCACTGTACTCTCAGATCGAATATTGCCTCCAAACGCGTATTCGTTAAATCTTACCAAACGAGCTTTCAAAAATTAAATTTACTAACGGGACGTTTTAAAAATATATGTAAGTCATAGTTCCATATAAATGGATTTAAAATAGTTGAAATAAATTATTCGGAGAAAACGGGTGAATAAATAATTAAATAAGCCAGTAAAATAAGATAAAAATAAGAAAATTTTTCGGGTCCTCACATCCTTCCCTCCTTAAAAAGATTTTCATCCTCGAAATTCACATTTAGAACAATATCATTCCCTTAGTGGTTAAATCTATCAGATCAATCACTAACTTACGTTTTCCAACCCATATTCCGCAATTTCTATTCATCCAACTAGCAATCAAACTTTGATTTTCCCCAATAGGTGTTTTAACTTCCAAATTATAGGGCAACTTAATCGGTCTCATGTTTACCCCATACAGGTAATGTCTCCACTTCTTTAATGTAAATATCGCAGCCACTAAGTCCAAATCATGAGTTGGATAATTTCTCTCGTGATTTTTTAACTTTCTAGAGGCATATACAATCACCTTATCATGCAATAATAATGCACATTCTAAACCATCCTTTGAAGCATCTGTATAAATTACAAAACTACCTTTTCCGCTCGGTAAGATTAACACAGGTGCATCGGTTAAGCAGTTTTCACTTTTAAAATTCTTCTTTACATTTAAAATCCCAAATAATTTACCAAGTCTTGCAATCTTAGAAAAGTCCTTAATAAACCAAAGGTAATATTCGACTAACTCTAAGAACTCCGAATTTTGGTAGGATTTTCTGGTCGTTTCCTCTTAAACAGCTTCCATTTTAGCTGAGTCTATAACAATTCCTTCCTTAGATATTGTATAACCTAGAAAGGCTACTTCTCCAATCGAACTCACATTGATTAAACTTAACAAAAGTTGGCGCTCTCTCGAGGTTTGTAAAACTATTATCAGGTGTCTTTCATGATCTTCTCGAACTTTAGGGTATACTAATATGTCATCAATGAATGCCACTATAAATTGATCCAAATACGGTTTAAAATCTCAATGCATTAAGTCCATAATTGCTGCTAGTGCATTAGTTGACCCAAAGGTGTAGCTGTGAATTCAAAGTGTCATGTCTTAAATTAAAAGTGATCTTGAGTACATTAGTTTCTGGGGTCCTCAACTAGTAATGGCTTCTATTTTAAATCCAATTTGAATAATACCACGACCCTTGCAGTTGATCAAACTCTCATCTATATGAGACGAAAGGGTATTCGTTCTTAATAGTCACATTATTCAAGTTTCAATAGTCTATGTATAGGCTCAAACTTCCATCCCAAATATTATATCATGTCCCTTAATTGTTAGGCTCATTCAATCTATCAAACATTTCCTTTCACTAACCCAAGTCTCATAACTTTAATATATCAATTTGGCAATCAAATATTGGGTCCCAACTTCAACCCTAAGCTCTCAAATTTTTTTTCACCACCGATCCCTCGTCATCTCCAAGATCTCGGGGTTGCTTACGCTCTCAAGTACAATCTCGACCACGTCTATTACCGTCCATGTCTTATTACCAATCTAAAGGTGTGGGGCAAAGTGTAAATATACCTATAAGCCATGAAATCAATTAAAAACAAGGTAAATTTTCATATTTCATAAAATATCATAATAGTTACATCAAGTTGGAATAGGTTTATCAAATCATTTCAAGAGGAAAAGGGAAACAACAAGACTAAAACAAAACGTGCCAAGTTGCCAAGATACAAAACAACAAAAGACTTTCCCTTTTTCAAAAGATCACAACCTCCAAAAGTGCTAGTCTAGACTAGGGTAAAACTACAACTCCTATTCCTCGAGCGGAGTCAAATCCATCCTCCACTCGTATTACTTCCATTACTTGGATTTCTCTCATAGCCAATAGTATTAATCACCCATTCTGGCCCTCGATTGCTTTGCAGTGGATCTAGCAAACTGCTGAGTATTTCCTCTTTTCTTAGAAGCTCCAAGACAATTCGAAAACTTATGCTCGGTACTACCGCACCTCAGACATTTTTTTTGTTTTCTCCAGCACTCGGCCTCAGCGTGGTTAATCTTGCCACAATATCCACAAGTTATGTGAGAAGTCACGGCTTGATTAGTTTGAGAATTTCCTTTGTATTTCTTCTCCAGTTCCACGTTCTTGTGTAGCAACTCAATTTTCTCTGTATATTCTTTTTTCCACCGTTCTTCCCAGTAGTCAGCCAATTTCTTTTGAAATTCTACCTTATTTCGAAGAATATCCATTTTTTTACGCATTTCTTCCAAATTTGTCATCTTACTAGTTGGTTTAAGTCAAATGCTAGCCTGCCAGGCAAATCAAAGGATCAAAATGAGTAACTATTCACAATGAAAATTCTGACTATATTACTTTTTCATTCTTCGGCTTATAGGTTACCCCAAAATATAAATTTTAACTATTCTCTGCTTGATATGGATGAGCTCTTGAGACTCCACACGATTACTATCATTACTTACAAACATAACAAAATATGGAGACCTTATTCCCTAATATAAAAGTTCCATGCCCTAGTTCACTCTCCAATACTCATCTACAAAGTTGCTCAAGAAGAAACCCTAACCTCTTATTTTCACTAGTGCCTCATTTCATCCCCTCTAACCAATCTACTATTTTGAGGTTAGACCCTCCGTGAAACTTAGATAGGTGAACTTCAGAAATCGCTCTATCCTCACTCCTCTCTTGGTTTAGGTTGGTTGATTGGTTTAGGGCTTTAGTGTTTAGCTAACCACTCAAAAATATCTATTATTCGGTTAATGGCAGTAGCCACTTGATTATCCTCTTCATTCACTTGCCCTTGGCTCGGATCAGTTGCCAATCCTTGATCATCCCTATGGGTTTCGGGTTGCCTAACCCCACGCCCTCTGTCCCTTACACCTCCACGGCCGTTCATAGTCTTAGGTATGTCTAAATGCAAATTAAAAACAATTATACGAGGGAACACTTAAAAGAAAAGGTAACATGAGAAACATTTGAAATAAAGCCAACTTGCATATACTAGCATTTCAAGGTTCATACAATTAGCAAGTAATGGGCATTTACAAAATATAGCATACAGGTGCTACAAAAGTACATTTAATCAAGCAAGTCAAGAGTAGATCCAAGTTCTTCAAAAGGTAGGTCACACAGTTAAGCAAAATACAATGGCCTTTGGACTAGCACCACCCCAGCTAATCCCAGCTACATACTAAAGTAGACCAGATCACTAGCTTAGTGATTGGCAGAACTAGAAGTCTCTATTACTTCAATAGGATTGTTCTCACTTTCAGCACTAGGAATTTTTCTCTTTTTTTTTCCGTCACGTATCTTGCCATTTACCACTTGTTTGACCAAGGTACACATCCAGCCATCGACTTATTCGTCCAGTCTCTAATTTTGTATACTACCCTAACAAGTCGGTTCTTAGCTTTTGAAGCTGCTCACAAGGAGCCCTTGTCTTTTCTTCGCTCCTCAAGTACCTCAGTCTCCATTTCAGGAATTCTAGTAGTCTAGGCATCCACAATTGCCCTCAATCCTTGATTATCCTCTCAAACTACTCTAGTTTCTGCTAACACCACGTTATTTGGGTTCAAGTGAGTCCTCTGGAAATCACATGGAGTCCTAGTTCGGCGAGTTGGGTTATACCTCCAACGAGCTCCCTTGGGCCTTTCTCGACAATGGGCCACCTTAAGGCACCTCCAAGACGGCTCAATACCACTATTACCTTTCATAACTTACTTTTAAAGTTAAAAGCTTAGATAGGTCCAAATACACTAAATAAACTAGATTTGATCATCTCGTACTATTCCACATATCTCTTACAAGATCGAGACTCTTAATTGTCCATCAATTCAAACCTAGGTTCTAATTTTCATCCCTACAAACAGTTACTTAAATTTTGAACCATTCCTACAGTCCGGCATCCTAAACTTCAAGCCAAAGATACACTACAGATATCTGAATCCTAGACTCTGATACCAACTGTAATGCCCCCACTTCTCCCAAGGACGAACCTAAGGGTATCAGCGGGACGCCTGCCAGCTCTCGCCAGGACTCGATACCATCCAATCTAGGCTTAAGGTAAATAACTAAATAATAAAAGTCAAAAATATGAAGAAAGTCGCTTCCTTACACAAACGTTCAATCTTACATCACAATTTTTCAAAATACATCAACTTTTCAAAGTATACAACCTCCAAAAGTTGTCTTAACAATTACAATCAAAATCCCAACCAAAAGAGCCATCAAGTTGGCTTCTCCATAATTCCTTCCATTTCTACTCCTGCTAAGGAAAACAAATCTAAGGGGGTGAGCTAACGCTCGTGAGGCCAAGAAAACATGCAAAACACGTAATTCAAATAACAATATCACTTAAACATGAATGAAAGCTATGACATTCAAGTAGTTCACAATTTAACAATAAAACACACTTGATAAGGATACGGGAGCTCTCAGAAGCAATTTTTCACTTGCTCGATCCAGTACCTCCACGAGTTGATACTCCGTCAATCAGGTAGGTTATAATCCGTAGAACTTCACTTACACGTTCCCTGTTCACTGTTACTCCCCCTGTTTCGGGCCCGCACTTCTTTTATATAAGGCAATATTACTCGAGCATGTCAAGCGAGATCTCTCCAATAGATCAAACTTATACACTTTTCCCATGGCTCACCAAACTTCTCGACCAAACCCATGCCGGCTCGAATCGCAAGGTTGGCCGATAAGATTTGGGCATCCCCCAACATTATCACTAGGAGTAGAGGAGATTCACTCTAACGAATTATGCAGCCATAACATAATTAACCATTTCAACACTTCACTTATTTCACTTAACAATTCACTTCAAGCAATTCACTTTAAGCAATTCACTTCAAACAATTCAAATACGCTTCACTTAAACGAGAACGAGTGCGATAAAGTATACACTCGACTCGGCATATTCAAAATACTCAATCAATAAAAACAATTAATCACGTAACAATTTTTACACACTTGACACTCACCAAGTCAAGATAAGAGTGAGTGAACGAGCAAGTAAGTCGTTAGGCGTCCGCTTCGAGATCCTCTTGAAGGTCCCCTTGAGCGCTTGAACAATTAATAATTTACAATCACACACTATCACTTATAAACCCCCTATTAACAAGGGAGATTGTACACTTGTACAATACTAAGAAAATATGATAAAAGAGAACCTTAATTACTCGTGAATCGAGACTCAAAAGTGGGGTTTAATAACACAAGGAAAAACTGATTTCCTTCATGAAATCAAGTTTAAAACGGTCAGTCAATATCAACGGATAGGGAAGAGTCTTCAAAACTCATTTCCCATCGATTCGGAAAATTTCAGTTTTTGCACATCAAGTTAGAAAATTCAGAACTTGCACTCAATAGGTCCAAAATTGGAAAACTTTATACCATTGGAATCTTGGTTCAAAATACTAAAAGTTCCTAGAAGGCATCTTTCCAGGATTCTAAATGGAAGATATTCAAATTTCAGCCCAAAGTGGCTGCTATAAGCACACAAGACAGTTTTAGTCTTGTTTTTCGGCAAACTTTAGAAATTCGGCAAAATTCACAGGAAGTGAACTAGCCTCTGAAATTCATACTACAATAAGAGTTCTAGACAAAGTTTCAAACACAACAAATAGAACTAAATTCGGAGTTTTAAGTGTCAAAATATAGCAGCCCAAAGTTGGCCAAAAAATGAAGACTGCTGGTAAATTTTCCAGATTTTGAAGAACAATTTGGCCTATCATTTGTATATCAAAATAGTCTTAGAATGACACCAAAATTGGTACAATTCAACTTCCATATGAGGGATACTCCTATATCAAATTTCACATAAAAACTCGTATGGGAAGGTAGTTAACAAAACTACCAAAATTCAAGAAATTTCGAAGGCAAATCTATCTTCTTGTTTCCTTTTCCCTTTTCAAACATATTGCCCAATGAAATCAACTCCAATTTGGCTCATTGGCGACACTAAGGTCCAGGAAACATCTAATATACATTTGGTAGGTGTTTGAAACAACATGTCCCAAGTCAAACTAGGCCATTCCGCTAGCAAAATTAGGGTTTTCCAGCTTTGGTACAGTTTGGGAATTGGGCTACATCTCACTCAATACAACTTAAAATTGAGCGTGGTCAGTGGCATTGGAAACTAGATTCACAAGTATACGTTTCATCAGAAGAAATTATTTTGAAATTCAGTTAAAAAGTGAGAGAAATTAGAGCTAAAAGTTGCAGCTTCTAACTTCCTCTCGGTTGGACTAACAGAACAGGGCAGCTGAATTTGATCAATCACTACAGATGACTCAATTCGAATTATAAGGTGCATGATACACCATTAGAAAACTACAGATGTCTAGTTTTGAATGCCACTGACGGTACTCAATTCTGACATTTGAGCAGAGATTTATGTTCGTTCAAAGATGCTCTGTCCGGACCACCTGAACACATTTTTCCAGATTTCTACAATTTCGAAATTTCAACTTTTACTCAACCAAATCAAATGATTTTTGGTAGAAACTTTCCTCACCTCATATACAACATATCTGCATCAGTTTAAAAGTCATTTGACCAATAAAAATTTGAACCAAAGGCCTGGCAAAAACAGGACAGATTTTGGCCGGTCTTCCTATGCAATTTCCTTCGATTTTCCTTTCACTTTTCTAACTAATATCATCTTGTTTAACACATAATTAACACAAACAACACTTATTATCATAATAACAGCCCATACATCCAAGTTAGAATTTCATAAAGCCCCATCAATCTTTCCAATTCAAATAACAACCTCAATAATGGAGCTACAAGCTTCTTAGCCAAGATTAAAAGATTAGATGATTACCTCCTAATCCTTGAGACAAATCAGAAATTTTTGCACCTCTAAAGCCCCAAGAAAACTGTGAGATGATGCCTTACTTCTATCTTAAGTGAATCTCCAAGAAATTTTGAGGTTGGATGCAAAGTTTAAGGTGATTTGGAGTAGGATTTGGAGTGAAATGGTGAGGAGTTTTCTTCTTCTTCCTTGCTTGGAGTTGGCCGGCTATGGTGAGTGAGAGAGAGAGAGAAGGCTGATAAATGAAGCTTCTCGGAGAAACTTAAGAATTTGTGGTTAAAATTCCTTCAAAAGTCAACTCTTAATAGTGCGCGCACGCGCGTGTTTTGTGTTCGTTTTCTTTCAGGTTTGTTTCACTTGTGCACTAAACCTCTAATGTACTTCCTTTAACATTATAATTATTCACTCTTAGTAGTCTAGAATAAATTTCTTAAATCTCCAATTAACCGCTCTGGCTCGATTTACGCGAACTTCCAATTCGCGTGCGATAAAGCAAAACCTAAAAGAAATTCTTGTAACGATAATATAAGTAACTAATATTTGGGTAATTAATCATAAAAATAACTATTTTAAGACTAATGCATGAGTCCTCAAATCTCCAAGGTTACTGTACTCTCAGATCGAATGTTGCTTCCAAATGCGTATTCACTAAATCTTACTAAACGAGCTTCCGAAAATTAAATTTACTAACGGGATGTTTTAAAAATATATGTAAGTCACAGTTCCATGTAAATGGATTTAAAATTGTTGAAATAAATTATTCGGAGAAAACGGGTGAATAAATAATTAAATAAGCCAGTAAAATAAGATAAAAATAAGAAAATTTTTCGGATCCTTACAAACATCCTTCTACGTGATTGAGATAAGTTTTTTTTATTGAATCTTTATATTTTAGAAATTGATAATTTTCAATTTCATGAGTTTTTTGACATTTTCTAATTTCAAATTTTTGATAATATTTGATGATGTTAATGGCTTCCAATTTGCTTATTAAGGATGTTTAAACATGTTTACATGTTCAAATGTAACAATCTGATGCTTTATTAGTTATTAAAAATTTTCAATTTGCTATATTTGGATAAAATTGAAAAACTAGCTTGGATTGTTATTGAGCCCATTCGATTGATGCTATTAGCTAACATTGGTTGGTTGATGATATTTTAGGATGTACATTGCTTATAGAGAGTAATTTTGATGAATTTTGTGATTTTTGGGGATAATTTTTGCATAATTATGTTGATGGCAAATTGTTGTTTATTGTGACTAATTTGTAATTGATATAAACATGACTATAGATAAAATCACTAAATTGATCATATTTTTTGTTCTTTTTCATTAGTTGGTGATTTTGAAAATTTTTTGACAATTTTAATGTCATGTCTTTAATATCATATTATTGGATATTTTTTAGTATTTAATTGATTCTTTATGGCATGAAAATGTGTAATTGTGGTTATTTGAGTTAATTTTAATCCTTATACATGCATGATAATTCTATAAAATACCTACGGTTATTATAAGTGAAAGGATTTTTCTTTAAGTATGTTATAAGAATTATTTCTTAGGGAATATGTGATGTGTGCAAATAATTATCCTAGTTTTGGAGGATAATTGTAATTTTTTTCTTAGATACTATGACGAGAGGAAAAAGGCTTGTCATTCACAAGCATTCTTCTTCTAGTGCTGAGGATAGTGAAGGAAGTGAAGAAATAGAAGTTAGCAAAGAATTTGAGGAGAGTAAGGAAGAAAGGTCCCCTTCACCCCAACCTGTGGTTCGGCATCAATGGGAAAGCACGTCTTGACACTTTGAAGCTACATTCTAGGATAGCGGTAGATTCACAACTTTAAAAAATCAAGAGTGGCACAAAGAGCATGCTAATTTGAAGTTCATTTTCAAGAAGCACATCCACCCAGAGATTGAACTTTAAAAAATCAAGAGTGGCACAAAGAGCATGCTAATTTGGAGTTCATTTTCAAGAAGCACATCCACCCAGAGATTGAGACAGCCTATCGCATCACGAAGGTGTTTAACCAACTCAGATGGGTGCCAATTCTCACTTTGCCTTCTTATTACTATTTGGATTTGGTGCACGAGTTTTATGCTAACACCGTCAACAAGACAAGACACAATGGAGAGTTGGTGGATTCTTGAGTGTGAAGTACTTGAATATATCTTACTCATGATCTCCTGTAGAGAGATAATGGTTGCTAGTGTTTTTGACACTCGTCATCGCCTTCTAATCTACATGATGGCGTACAATGTGATTCCAAAGAAGAGTGGTCACAGGGAGGTCCGAAAAAGTGACATATATTTTCTGAACTAGATGTTTCGCAATAGGGAATCCTCCTACGCCGGCATCCCACTCCTAAATATCATTATCAGCTACATAAGGACGACAGCGAGGAAACACACTATCTCTTTTAAGTATGGATTTTCACGTCTTCTTTCTCTAATTTTTTATAGCGTTGGGGTTAACTTGACTGGAGTTGATCGAGTTGCTGTCCGTTCCAGTGAAGAGATGAAGTTTTCTACCCTGCATGGGATGGGCATATCCACAGTCCACATTACTCCACCATGGGAGGAAAGATGACAAAAAGTGCATCATAGTCAAGAGGAAGCTGGACCCTCCACTTCTACTTAACCTCCTCTACCACCTCAATTTAATTGGCATTGGCTTTTTAGTCACCTTAATGACATAGAGACTCATCTGGCCTAGATTGAAGCTCGCACAAGTTGGATAAAGGATCACTTGCGTTTAGATTGACAGTGACGTGATACGCAAGAAGACAACGTGCCGATCTCTAGATGCTTTTACTTTTGCTTCCATGTTTCCTTTTCTCTTTTCATTGTAAGAGTTAATTTGCACCACTAATTTTGCATTTGGGACTTGTCGCAGTTTAAGTAGATATTGGATGTAGAACGTCGATGGCTCGTGGTTCAAGGTTGAACTAGACCTCAGCCATTAAACTGGGGAGTAACTTGTTCTTACTTAGATATTTTTTTTCCCTACACATTGAGGACAATGTGTATGTTAAGTAGTGGGGGACGAAATGGTGCTAAGTAGATACTTTTGTGCTTATATTGCTTGTAATATTTGGACTTGATGTTGGAAATTTGGCCTATGTTTTGAAATGTCGATTTTTGGGTTCGCTGGCAGGAAGTTTTGTCCAATATTAAGGGGAAACTCTGTTAATTTTTTTTCAACATCTTGTCCAAATTTTCAAATTTGCCACAAAATTTTCATATCTCCTTCACTAAGTCCACAAATGCATGAAGTTTAAGTCTCTTTAGTGTCAGTTTCTCCTATTTGGGTGAGATGATTTAAGTAATTTGAAAGTTCAATTCTTACTTGATTTGGAAATAATTATTATGTAATTAGGCTTATTGCATGTGAGAAAGTATATCTAGTAAAATAGGGACAATTATGTCTAAAATTTTGATTGATAAATGTGTTTAACTCAATCCGTAACTTTTGATGATTACAAAACAAATGGATATTACTAATATTCTCTGATTAGATCTTTTCAGAATTGGAGCAGAATAGGTTCAAAGGCTAACATATGCTGAAATAGCTGTCGGACGTACATAAAGACTGCATCGGCCGTCCGACAACCATTGAATAACTTCGAACTCATAAAAAACCCACTCTCGGACGTCCGAAGATGATAAGCCAAGTCCTCTAAGCTCATTGACCCCGATCGGACGTACAACACCTGAGTACCGGACGTCTGACAAACGTTGCGACACTTCGGACGTAAAACATTG